>NC_036856.1:2379945-2408743 GCF_002910315.2 Salvelinus sp. IW2-2015 | reverse complement strand
GGCGCCCTTCTCTCTCAGAACAGGTGTAACTGAGTCGGTTCTAGGCCTCCATGCTCGCAAACACTTTTTCAGTTCTGCCCACAAATGTTCTATAGGATGAGGTCAGGGCTTTGTGATGGCCACTCCAATAGCTTGACTTTGTTGTCCTTAAGCCATTTTCCACAACTTTGGAAGTTGCTTGGGTCATTGTCCATTTGGAAGACCCATTTGCGACCAAGCTTTAACTTCCTGACTGATGTCTTGAGATGTTGCTTCAATATATCCACATAATTGTCCTCCTCATGATGCCATCTATTTTGTGAAGTGCACCAGTCCCTCCTGCAGCAAAGTAGCCCCACAAATGATGCTGCCACACCCGTGCTTCACGGTTGGGATGGTGCTCTTCGGCATGCAAGCCTCCCCTTTTTCCTCCAAACATAACGATGGGCATTATGGCCAAACAGTTCTATTTTTGTTTCATCAGACCAGAGGACAATTCTCCAAAAAATAGGATCTTTGTCCCCATGTGCAGTCGCAAACTGTCCAGATGGCTTAGCAGTTCAGACATAATTTCTGTCCTCGTACTGTTTCTGTCCTGTGTATATATATATTTACACCTTCTTCGCATATCTTTTTATATATTTTATTATCCAAGAATTCAACTACAAAAAGCTTTCCTGCAAAAGCTTTCCGCAACCCGCCTCACCAATTTACCTCAAATCTGAAATCCACAGTGGAGCTAGCCAGGGGCTAATCAGAAGCTAGCCAGAAAGGTAACCAGAAGCTAGCCGAAAGCTAATCTGAGCTGCCCAGAAGTTAGCCGGTTTGCTGGCTAGTGTTGGTGTTTCAGCTGCCACGTTTTGTGGTCATCAGCTATTCCTTTAGCTCGATAATCTACCGGCACTTTTGTGCAACGCGACTCGGACCGGAGCATACCGGGCCTTTTTTTTCTTCTCTCAGTTTCCCCGGATTTCAGCCGCAGGCTCTGGAACATTTGCACCTTGATTTCGCGCTAGCTAGCTGCAAACCGTGTGACTATTGGCTTACGTCGATCCGGAGCAAACTTAAATTATTCCGAGCTAGCCAGCTGAGGAGTTCCATCAGCCATTCCTGGGCTACAGTCACCTATCCGGACCCGTTTTTTTTTTTTTTTTTGCTGCAGATACGGAGCCCCACCGGGCCTTCACGACTGACTGCGACGTTATCTGCCCGAGGGAGTTATCCAACTGGCACCTCCGTCGCGACGTTACCTGACGCTCATCTGGGGCCCGCTAATCGTTAGCTGTTATCGGCTGCTATCTGAATAAGTATATCGACAATTTTTTTCTCTTGGGTCACTATATTATTTTGCCAATTTGGATTGATCCCCTCTACCACACGGAACCCACTAATCTACCGACGGAATCGCACGAGGTGTCTAAAAATAGACTCCATCCTATGCTATCTTGCTACCGTAGCCATCTACCGGCAGCTTGTCTGGATCGCCGTGACCCCAACCAACCTCTACTCACTGGACCCTTATTGATCACTCGATTAAGCATGCCTCTCCTTAATGTAAATATGCCTTGTCCATTGCTGTTCTGGTTAGTGTTTATTGGCTTATTTTCACTGTAGGGCCTCTAGCCCTGCTCAACTATACATATCCAACTTTTTCAGTTCCACCACCCACATATGCGATGACATCACCTGGTTTCAATGATGTTTCTAGAGACATATATTCTCTCATCATCAGCTCCAATACCTAGGTTTACCTCCACTGTATTTCACATCCTACGATACCTTTGTCTGTACATTATTCTTGAAGCTATTTTCATCGCCCCCAGAAACGTCCTTTTACTGTCTGTTCTAGACGTTCTAGACGAGCCAATTCTCATAGCTTTTGGCCGTACCCTTATTCCATACTCCTCCTCTGTTCCTCTGGTGATGTAGAGGTGAATCCAGGCCCTGCAGTACCTAGCTCCACTCCTATTCCCCAGGCGCTCTCTTTTGATGACTTCTGTAACGCGTAATAGCCTTGGTTTCATGCATGTTAACATTAGAAGCCTCCTCCCTAAGTTTGTTTTGTTACTGCTTTAGCACACTCTGCCAACCCGGATGTTTTAGCCGTGTCTGAATCCTGGCTTAGAAAGACCACCAAAAATTCTGACATTTTCATCCCAACTACAAGATTTTCCAGACAAGATAGAACGGCCAAAGGGGGCGGTGTTGCAAATCTACTGCAAAGATTGCCTGCAGAGTTCTGTTTTACTATCCAGGTCTGTTCCCAAACAACTTGAACTTTTTAAAAATCCACCTCTCTAAAAACAAGTCTCTCACCGTTGCCGCCTGCTATAGACCACCCTCTGCCCCCAGCTGTGCTCTGGACACCATATGTGAACTGATTGCCCCCATCTATCTTCAGAGCTCGTGCTGCTAGGCGACCTACATTTTAACATGCTTTAACACCCCATGCCATCCTACAATCTAAGCTTGATGCCCTCATCTCACACAAATTATCATGATACCCCAGGTACCACCCCCAATTCCGTAAAACACGGGTACCCTCATAGATATCATCTAACCAACTTGCCCAACTTGCTCCACTCATCACTGTCAAACGCTCCCTGAAACACTTCAGCGAGCAGGCCTTTCTAATCGACCTGGCCGAGGTATCCTGGAAGGATATTGATCTCATCCCGTCAGTAGAGGATGCCTGGATATTTTTTTAAAAAATGCCTTTCCTTACCATCTTGAATAAGCATCCCCATTCAAGAAATTTTAGAACCAGGAACAGATATAGCCTTGGTTCTCTCCTGACCTGACTGCCCTTAACCAACAGAAAACATCCTATGGCGTTCTGCATTAGCATCGAACAGCCCCGTGATATGCAACTTTTCAGGGAAGCTAGAAACGCAATATACACAGGCAGTTAGAAAAGCAAGGCTAGCTTTTTCAAGCAGAAATTTGCTTCCTGCAACACAAATTCAAAAAGTTCTGGGACACTGTAAAGTCCATGGAGAATAAGAACACCTCCTCCCAGCTTCAACTGCACTGAAGATAGGAAACACTGTCACCAACCGACAAATCCACTATAATTGAGAATTTCAAATAAGCATTTTTCTAACGGCTGGCCATGCTTTCCACTGGTACCCCTACCCCGGTCAACAGCACTGCCTCCCCTCTGCTACTCGCCCAAGCCTTCCCCATTTCTCTTTCTCCCAAATACAGTCAGCTGATGTTCTGAAGAGCTTGCAAAATCTGGACCCTTACAAATCAGCCGGGCTAGATAATCTGGACCCTTTCTTTCTAAAACTATCTGCTGAAATTGTTGCCACCCCTATTACTAGCCTTTTCAACCTCTCTTTCGTGTCGTCTGAGATTCCAAAGATTGGAAAGCAGCTGCGGTTATCCCCTCTTCAAAGGGGGGACACTCTTGACCCTAACAGCTCCAGACCTATATCTATCCTACCCTGCCTTTCTAAGGTCTTCGAAAGCCAAGTCAACAAACAGATTACCGACCATTTCGAATCCCACCATACCTTCTCCGCTATGCAATCTGGTTTCAGAGCTGGTCATGGGTGCACCTCAGCCACGCTCAAGGTCATAAACGATATCTTAACCGCCATCGATAGGACACATTACTGTGCAGCCGTATTCATTGACCTGGCCAAGGTTTTGACTCTGTCAATCACACAATCCTCATCGGCAGACTCGACAGCCTTGGTTTCTCTAATGATTGCCTCGCCTGGTTCACCAACTACTTCTCTGATGGAGTTCAGTGTGTCAAATCGGAGGGTCTGTTGTCCGGGCCTCTGGCAGTCTCTATGGGGGTGCCACAGGTTCAATTCTTGGACCGACTCTCTTCTCTGTATACATCAATGATGGAATCCACTAATTTGAAGGGGTTCCACATACTTTTGTGTATATATAGTATATATTTCCACACTGTGGTTGGAATAATACGGTGACATCACCAGGCATTAAATTAGTTAATAGACCAATAAGAAAGAGAGTTCCAAACCTCTCTGCCAATAAGAGCTGGTTTTCAGTTTTCCCTTCCCCACTCAGACCACTCCCAGACAGTCGTAGCAAAATACTTGCTATAAAAATTACTCTTTGCTAAGAAGCTATTTTAGTCTATTTTTCATCATTTTAATTGAAAACAATCACAGTAAGGTACTTAATTGTTACCCAGAAATGATTTGCTATTGAGATAAAAGAAGAAAAAAATCTGTATTGGACCTTTAAAACAGATGTCTTGTTGAGGTTCAGTGCTAGTTTCAAAGCACATTGGTTTTAGAAGTGCTTATAATCCACGCAAGTCTCCCAAAAGCAGACATCTGGATGTATTTGTTCCAGATTTCATGATTAYTCTAAAGATCTAATWTAACTGTACTATATATAAGAATACRAATATGTATATAGTGTGTARATAGTATTTTTGTTGTACCTTGGTATCTTTCCTATTCATAACTATTATTTGATTTTGAGTGTAATGTAATATCTTAATGTTGTTCTTGTCTATTACTTTCTGTACTTTTTCATGTATTTGTACGTTTTATGTGGACCCCAGGAAGAGTAGCCCACTGYATGTGCAGTAGCTAATGGGGATCCTAATAAACTAAACCTTAAAGCTTTACACGCAACCTAGCAAGGCTCAAGCCACRCCCACCTGAGAATACAGCTCTGTTCAGCTTTCATTTGGCCTAGAAGTGGATAATCCATTCCTCAACTAATTGTCACTTCACTGATTGCTTTCAAATAGAAACAGACAATATTCATACGATTAATTGTGCAAACCACYTTTTCCCTTGGACTTTACTATCGTTGAAAAGTGTGACACGATGTCTCAAAAGGATGGGGATATAATTGGAAATCGTAGACATGGGACTAAAAGGTTTTGACCCACGTGTTTATCAAAGTTGATTTAACGATGGGGATTAAATGCACTGACACGGCAACTACGTGAAAAGAGAAAACGATTAAGTAAGTGTTCTCCTTCGTTGGATAGAACATTTTGTTGATTGATTAGATTACAATGTAAACAGTCACCACTCAGAACACGAAGCCAACACGAAAAATCCACATATCTAAATCAATCGCACACTTTTGTATCTTTCCCCTATTCTCAAATAAATATGCATTGGTTAATTCTRAAGTGATATATGTTTATGTTCACAACAGATGGGAACTATTTTGGTACAAAACATTTTTCGCATTGTTTAATATTCTAGATGACATCAATCATAGGTAATGTTGCACGTCTTTGGGAGAAAGCCATGGTGAAAGGGGTGGGAGATTGGGAGGAGGCGGTTACAAATTCTATTGGGTTTGGTACCTTAGAAAGAGCTGATTGGATAGAGAGTAATTTAATGCAAATGTATAAATTCCGCCTATATGTATATGCAAATTAGGGTAACACTTTACTTGACACCCAGCATCATAACACACTATGACACGGTCATAACCATGTCATAATATGTCATAACAGCTGACCTAACTTATCAGAACCTGTCATAATATGGTCATAACACTGTCATGACCGATATATTTACACCTGTTGTGACATATATTGTGTTATTTTATGGGTGGTTATGACACCTACATGATACTATCAAAACCCACATTTTTTCAAATGTGTTTTTTCCCTGACAAGAAGTTTCCTTTCATTTGAAAGTTTGTTTTTCTTAAATCCTTTGTTGTTGTTGTAATTCATTCTTTACAGTCATGTTTTTTYCCCATCATATTTTAAATAACTTGTAGAAAATGCACTTTCTGACACCACGAAGAAGCATTATGACAGAATTATGTTATATTCAGAAAATGTTATATAACATAAACATACTGTTGAGAAGTAGGCTATGGTGTAATGGAATGTTTTGCCACGTGTGGTAGGTTTTGTGGGTTTTGACACTCTAATGTATCTGGGGTGGCAGGTAGCCTAGCGGTTAGAGCATTGGGCCAGTAACCGAACTGTTGCTGGATTGACTCCCCGAGCTGAAGGTAAAAATCTGTTGTTCTGCCCCTGAACAAGGCAGTTAATTGTAAATAAGAATTTGTTCTTAACTGACTTGCCTAAATAAAGGTTATATTTAAATAAAAAATGTAGATGTACATTTCAGAAAATGTTTTACATAAATGTTATATAAGAAGGTTTTGTTGGTTTTGACACTCATGTAGGTGTCAAAATCGGACATAAAATACCATAATATATCTCACAACAGGTCTAAATATGTGTCATGACAGTGTTATGACCAGGTTATATCAGCTGTTATGACATTATGACATGGTTATGACAATGTGTTACCAATTAGTTGTTATTTTCAACCAGTCTCAACGTCAACAGTGAAGAGGCGACTCCGGGATGCTGGCCTTCTAGGCAGAGTTGCAAAGAAAAAGCCATATCTCGGTCTGGCCAATAAAAAGAAAAGATTATGATGGGTAAAAGAACACAGACACTGGACAGAGGAACTCTGCCTAGAAGGCCAGCACCCGGAGGCGCCTCTTCACTGTTGACGTTGAGATCGGTGTTTTGCGGGTACTATTTAATGAAGCTGCCAGTGAAGGAAGTAGTACACAGCATTGTACGAGAACTTCAGTTTCTTGGCAATTTCTCGCATGGAATAGCTTTCATTTCTCAGAACAAGAATAGACTGACAAGTTGCAGAAGAACGTTCTTTGTTTCTGGCCATTTTGAGCATGTAATCGAACCCACAAATGCTGATGCTCCAGATAATCAACTAGTCTGAAGAAGGCCAATTTTATTGCTTCTTTAATCAGGGCAACAGTTTTCAGCTGTGCTAACATAATTGCAAAAGGGTTTTCTAATGATCAATTAGCCTTTTTAAAATGATAAACTTGGATTAGCTAACACAACRTGCCATTGGAACACAGGTGTGATGGTTGCTGATAATGGGCCTCTGTACGCCTATGTAGATATTCCATAAAATATCTGCAGTTTCCAGCTATAATAGTCATTTACAAAATTAACAATGTCTACACTGTATTTCTGATCAATTTGATGTTATTTTAATGGACAAWWWWTRWRATTTTCTTTCAAAAAACAAGGACATTTGTAGGTGGCGCCAAACGTTTTGAACGGTAGTGTATATTTGACATTCAATTGAATAACCACCAAAATGTCTGGWWTCCATAGATTTTCTTTCTCTCATTATAACATTGCTGGTGCTATGCACAGCTAACTGAGGTAAGACAGTAATTCTAGTCATAGATTATGCATGTATGAACTACACATTGAATCATCCAGCCTAAAGCAGGAGGTTTAAATCAAATGTATTGTCGCCAACGTACCGGAAGATGTCTTTAAAACACAATTATATAATTGTCTAGCATCAGTGAGCTGATGTGTACTGTACTACTTTGAGTACACAGAGTACAGCACAATCCTGAGCCTCTGGCAAACTGCTGGCTATTACCAAAAACAAAACCAAASCAAGGATCAAAACAGCTCAAATAAGTATAAGATAGGAATTACTTTTWTATCAGAACATGTGCTGTTATAACTGCTTTCAAAAGTCAGGTATTGTCCCCTAGGCTACCAGGCTTATAGCAATACCACATGCCTTGGAATGAAACTCAAGGTGCAGTAACTAAGATGCATCGCAAAGACCCCTAGGGCYACTTTCCCAGACACAGATTCAGTGCAGAATCTCCTACTATTGAACATGTATTTTAGTCCAGGGCTACTCTCAATTTGTGTCCGGGATACCAGCCCCTAAGCAGGCTACCACTTGACCGGCTCAAAGCTACATTCCACATTACTGAGCGGGGCCTTGCCGCACAGATGAGTCAGAAGCTCTCTATTCTTTTCTTCAGTGACCATTGAGACTCAATGCAGTTTACAGCAACGGACTGAGGTGGAAAACATTTGGGCTGCGATGATTCACATCAGTCTGTCTGCCCCCCTAAAGATTGACAGAGGTTTGGGTTCTGGTTGGAATTTATATAACAAATAACTTATTTGGGCATACCACCACATTAATAAAACTGTTGTCWTTATTGAAGAACCTATTGGTCATCCAAACGTGACTCCTTTTACTCTTCTAATACTTTGAACTATGTGAAACAGTCACAAAAGTAACATTTGGGGCTACGGTATATATAGGCCTAACCCCAAATATGAACCCGATTAGGTACTATTTCATTACTATTATGTAATATGAGCCACATTTGCCAACTGTAAGCTTACTGATAACCATGGTACAACAATAACCATGTGATAATGAATGTGACTCCATTATGCCCAACTAGATTTGATGTTATGGAGTGGGCCTGTCATACTCAGGGTCACAGCTCTCAAGCAGGAGACATCCACAATCTGTTGAGATTGATGAGATCATTTGTGGCATCCCTTCACAACTTCATGTTTASAGTCCACTGCAACTGAACTGAACTAGATAGGAAATTATCAGGCAAAAGTTATTTTTCTTAGCATAGGTCTCTTTGGGAATTATGTATTTGTGTTTGTTATGGACGGCTATTCTCCTCTTGGGGAATCGAAATACATTGATTCAACATTTATTTATATAAATACTACATACAAATCCATTGTACAACAATGTAAATACACATATTGTAATATACATACAATAATCGTACAGTAATATATTGCAAGCTTRAATGGTGTGTGTGTGATGATATTTGTATAGCTGAGCGGGTAATATTGCAGGGAAGAATAGCCAAATTGTTGACCAATGTGTTTGAAAAACAATTCAAATGTAATTATTGACAAAAGAAATATTTAAACCACCTACCTGTCACAAATGCTTTGGCCACTAGCCATGTGAGGCCACAGCAGATTTTTGCTCGTGAAAAATCATAACGATCAAAAGACTTTATTGCGGGAACAATAAAGGTATTTTTTAATTCCTTTGCGTCCGTCACTTCACCCATCATAACACCCTGAAGTGTCAATACCAGCCGTCGGAAACACAAAGGTTACTATGTAGCAATAGAAGTGGATGACATCCCACCAAAGGAATTTAATGCACCAAACTTGACTTGATTTGTAGCATTCAATGCCTACGTCAATTTACAATTCGTTGGAGGAGACATGGAGAATTGACTGGAAGCCATCGGTAAGGTATCGTCTAACTCCTTTGAGTCAATATGAATCGTGGAAGCAGTGCCTCTCCTTGTATTTTCCATCCATTCTGCTGCTACCATTTGAAATGGAGCTCGCTGAATAGCTGTCAACCTATTTCTGAATCTCAAAGAGAAAGACGCATATTTTCTTCAGATAGAGAGGAAAAAACATTCCCATTATTCAGTCTTTGTTCTTTCATTTTCCTTTACATGTTCCCCTTTGGRTAGCTTTTTTGCTCCACAATTCAATCTCTGCTTTTCTTCGCTTGTTACGGTTTTCCTGCGGCACTGTGGGTATAAAAGAGCTGCACTATTGCGCGTGCGCATACCACCCAGCCACTTCTGCACCACATGCAAAAGAGGAAAGCAAGCATGCCTTTACTACAGAGTGTAAATAGAACAGAATGTACGCATGCATAGTTTGATTTGTTTGGATAAAATGCTGTGTCTACGTATATGTAGAATGCACCCCTGGAATATAACAATTTGAACTTTTAGCAATAAGATGGATTATTTACGTGTGTCTTAGTCAGGAGTTATTCTCATAAATAGATGGTTCTCATAAATAGATAAATTTGCCTAACATTTTGTGGTAGGTTGGCTATGTATTGTCAGTTGCAAGTATACACGGTATGATTAATGCATCACTCCTTTATTATAGGGATTTGTAGTCCTAATATTCACCATCGATAAGAGGCTTGTTAAATTGGTCATTGATTAACTGAAATCAYGTTGTGCAGCTTTATGTCAACATGTCAATTTGCTTCGGACATGTTTGTAAATTTGTTTGTAAATGTTTGTTTTTTTAAACGACAAATCCAACATGCAGAAGCCTACTTGTTTCCTGTCGTGAGAATATTTGGCCTGAACTACATTGCCCAGCATGCACTTAACTGGAGACGTCATCAACATTAGTCTGCGTTCTGAGTTGGTGGACAAGATACACTACATCAGGTATTCCCAAACTGGGTTACCGAAATGCCGTCGGGGGTACGCCAAATAAAAATGTGGTTCACATTTTTTTTTAAAGGACCAGGAAATTATAGGGTTAATACATTTTTATTTGTTAACGTTTTCAAACAGTCCATTTATATTTTCCAACGGGGCAATACATGTGGGTGAGTTTTTTGTTGTTGTCTGAGTAGCCTCGTTTTAATGCCAAAATTAAACCATCTAGTGTTCAGCGAAATAACAACACAATGTCAAATACAGGTAACCTAGTCAAATAATTAACAACCAATCACATTAACCAGCCAAACGTAGCTGCTGCTCATTCTGTTTGCTCGAAAATTGGTTTAAAAAAAAGAAGGTAAGGCCCGCGTCCATAGGGACACATGCCAGCTCTACTGGTAGTAGTACTACTAGCAGTACTACACCTGCACCTGTTGACGACACATTGTTCTGCTTCCACGAGCACATCCAATGCTAGAATCAGTAATTCTGCATTTGTTGTTAGCCCAGCTAGCATGGACACTTGACAGTTGGGAATATGATGCAACTGAAGAACTACTGCCCCCTTACCCGGGAAAGCACTGAACAACAGACAGGGATGTTGGACCATCGAAGAGGCGCAAATATGATGAGAACTACATTGATTTGGAGTTCACTTAAATTGGGAGTAGTACCTTTCCTCAGCCACAGTGTGTTATATGTGCAAAAGTACAATCTCACGACTTGATGAAACCTCCACTCTTGTGCAGACATATAGAAACAACGCTTGCCAATTTGAAAAATAAGCTACAGGAGTTTTTTGAGCGAGATTTAAGACGACTTTCAAGTAGTAAGACATGTATAAAAGCAACAGATACCATTAATAAGAACGGTCTAGAAGCGTCTWAYATGGTGAGCTACCGAGTGGCTAGGACAGGCAAGCCCCATACTATTGTGGCGGACTTAATTCTTCCTGCTTCCGTGGAGATGGCTGGGATAATGCTGGGGGAAAAGGCCCCAAAAACTATACAGAGAATGCCTTCCTTTAACAACACTGTTTCACGACGCGTTAGTGACATGGCAGGAGATGTTTTGAAACAATTACTGCTTTGCGTACAAGCCAGGGAATTCTATCCGTTGCAGCTGGATGAGTCAACAGACGTGGCGGGCCTGGCACAGCTCCTGATATACAGTTGAAGTCGGAAGTTTACATACACCTAGCCAAATACATTTATACTCAGTTTTTCACAATTCCTGACATTTAATCATTTAATCCTATCCATCAGAATAATAGTAGAGAGAATGATTTATTTCAGCTTTTATTACTTTCATCACATTCCCAGTGGGTTAGAAGTTTGCATACACTCAATTAGTATTTGGTAGCATTGCCTTTAAATTGTTAACTTGGGTCAAACATTTTGGGTAGCCTTCCACAAGCTTCCCACAATAAGTTGGGTGAATTTTCAAATCAAATCAAATTTTATTTGYCACATACACATGGTTAGCAGATGTTAATGCGAGTGTAGCGAAATGCTTGTGCTTCTAGTTCCGACAATGCAGTAATAACCAACAAGTAATCTAACCTAACAATTCCACACTACACCTTAACTCCACACCACACAAGTGTAAAGGGATAAAGAATATGTACATAAAGATATATGAATGAGTGTGGTACAGAACGGCATGGCAAGATGCAGTAGATGGTATAGAGTACGGTATATACATATGAGATGAGTACTGTAGGGTATGTAAACATAAAGTGGCATAGTTTAAAGTGGCTAGTGTACATGTATTACATAAGATGGCAAGATGCAGTAGATGATATAGAGTACAGTATATACATATATATGAGATGGTAATGTAGGGTATGTAAACATTATATTAAGTGGCATTGTTTAAAGTGGCTAGTGGTACATTTTTACATATTTCCATCAATTCCCATTTAAAGTGGCTGAGAGTTGAGTCAGTATGTTGGCAGCGCCCGCTAAATGTTAGTGGTGGCTGTTTAACAGTCTGATGGCCTTGAGATAGAAGCTGTTTTTCAGTCTCTCGGTCCCTGCTTTGATGCACCTGTACTGACCTCGCCTTCTGGATGATAGCGGGGTGAACAGGCAGTGGCTTGGGTGGTTGTTGTCCTTGATGATCTTTATGGCCTTCCTGTGACATCGGGTGGTGTAGGTGTCCTGGAGGGCATAGTTTGCCCCGGTGATGCGTTTGCGACCTCACTACCCTCTGGAGAGCCTTACGGTTGTGGGCGGAGCAGTTGCGTACCAGGCGGTGATACACCGACAGGATGCTCTCGATTGTGCATCTGTAGAAGTTTGTGAGTGCTTTTGGTGACAAGCCAAATTTCTTCAGCCTCCTGAGGTTGAAGAGGCGCTGCTGCGCTGTGTGTGGTCCAATTCAGTTTGTCCGTGATGTGTACACCGAGGAACTTAAAACTTTCCACCTTCTCCACTACTGACCCGTCGATGTGGATAGGGGGGTGCTCCTCTGCTTTTCCTGAAGTCCACAATCATCTCCTTTGTTTTGTTGACGTTGAGTGTGAGGTTATTTTCCTGACACCAACATCCGAGGGCCCTCACCTCCTCCCTGTAGGCCGTCTCGTCGTTGTTGGTAATCAAGCCTACCACTGTAGTGTCATCCGCAACTTGATGATTGAGTTGGAGCGTGCATGGCCACGCAGTCGTGGTGGAACAGGGAGTACAGGAGAGGGCTCAGAACGCACCCTTGTGGGGCCCCAGTGTTGAGGATCAGCGGGGTGGAGATGTTGTTACCTACCCTCACCACCTGGGGGCGGCCCGTCAGGAAGTCCAGGACCCAGTTGCACAGGCGGGGTCGAGACCCAGGGTCTCGAGCTTGATGACGAGTTTGGAGGGTACTATGGTGTTAAATGCTGAGCTGTATCGATGAACAGCATTCTCACATGGTATTCCTCTTGTCCAGATGGGTTAGGGCAGTGTGCGTGTGTGCGATTGCGTCGTCTGTGGACCTATTGGGTCGGTAAGCAATTGGAGTGGGTCTAGGGTGTCCGGTAGGGTGGAGGTGATATGGTCCTTGACTAGTCTCTCAAAGCACTTCATGATGACGGAAGTGAGTGCTACGGGGCGGTAGTCGTTTAGCTCAGTTACCTTACTTTGCTTTCTGGGAAAGGAACAATGGTGGCCCTCTTGAAGCATGTGGGAACAGCAGACTGGGATAAGGTTGATTGTATGTCCGTAAACACACCAGCCAGCTGGTCTGCGCATGCTCTGAGGACGCGGCTGGGAATGCCGTCTGGGCTGCAGTCCTTGCGAGGGTTAACACGTTTAAATGTTTTACTCACCTCGGCTGCAGTGAAGGAGAGCCCGCAGGTTTTGGTAGCGGGCCGTGTCAGTGGCACTGTATTGTCCTCAAAGCGGGCAAAAAAGTTGTTTAGCCTGTCTGGGAGCAAGACATCCTGGTCCGCGACGGGGCTGGTTTTCTTTTTGTAATCCGTGATTGACTGTAGACCCTGCCACATACCTCCTGTGTCTGAGCTGTTGAATTGCGACTCTATTTTGTCTCTGTACTGGGACTTAGCTTGTTTGATTGCCTTGCGGAGAGAATAGCTACACTGTTTGTATTCGGTCATGTTTCCGGTCACCTTGCCCTGGTTAAAAGCAGTGGTTCGAGCTTTCAGTTTCACGCGAATGCTGCCGTCAATCCACGGTTTCTGGTTTGGGAATGTTTTAATCGTTGCTGTTGGTACGACATCGTCAATGCACTTYCTAATGAACTCGCTCACCGAATCAGCATATTCGTCAATGTTGTTGTTGGAYGCAATGCGGAACATATTCCAATCCGCGTGATCGAAGCAGTCTTGAAGCGTGGAWTCAGATTGGTCGGACCAGCGTTGAACAGACCTGAGCGCTGGAGCTTGTTTTGGCCCATTCCTCCTGACAGAGCTGGTGTAACTGAGTCAGGTTTCTAGGCCTCCTTGCTCGCACACGCTTTTTTCAGTTCTGCCCACAAATTTTCTATAGGATGAGGTCAGGGCTTTGTGATGGCCACTCAATACCTTGACTTTGTTGTCCTTAAGCCATTTTCCACAACTTTGGAAGTATGCTTGGGTCATTGTCCATTTGGAAGACCCATTTGCAACCAAGCTTTAACTTCCTGACTGATGTCTTGAGATATTGCTTCAATATATCCACATAATTGTCCTACCTCATGATGCCATCTATTTTGTGAAGTTCACCAGTCCCTCCTACAGCAAAGCACCACCCCCACAACATGATGCTGCCACCCCCGTGCTTCACGGTTGAGATGGTGTTCTTCGGCTTTAATTGTGATACAGTGAAATATAAGTGAAATAATCTGTCTGTAAACAATTGTTGGAAAAATTACTTGTGTCATGCACAAAGTAGATGTCCTAACCGACTTTCCAAAACTATAGTTTGTTAACAAGAAGTTTGTGGAGTGGTTGAAAAACTAGTTTTTATGACTCCAACCTAAGTGTATGTAAACTTCCGACTTCAACTGTATACATGTGAATCCTGCTCATCTTAATTTCCATAATTAACTAGTCATATTTGTAATAATGTAGGTAGTTTAAACAAAGGATTGTTACCTCTTACCAGTATTGCCATTACAAAAATTACATTTTGGCAAGTAATTATTATTTTAGCAAACAATTGTGAGTCTATACTCCCTAGCAACAGTTGTGGGATACACACACACACACACACACTCAACCCCTTTCCCCCACAAACAACCATACACCCAAGTATAGTGTTTCTGTTATATTCATTTAAATCATTGCCGCTCCAAAAAATATATATTTAACGGGGAACTGCACCCGCTGATTTGGCCTGTTTTTTTGGCTTACTGCCCTTGGCACCGCATCTGTTACCCATCTGACAGAACCTTGCCAGCAGTGGTTTAATCTCCACCCGGCACAGCCAGAAGAGGACTGGCCAACCCTCATAGCCTGGGTCCTCTCTAGGTTTCTTCCTAGGTTTTGGCCTTTCAAGGGAGTTTTTCCTAGCCACCGTGCTTCTACACTTGCATTGCTTGCTGTTTGGGGTTTTAGGCTGGGTTTCTGTACAGCACTTTGAGATATCAGCTGATGTAAGAAGGGCTATATAAATACATTTGATTTGATTCACCCCACTCAATCACAACAAACAAACATCCTGCAGGCTGAGTTCAATAACATGGTGAGATGCCAGAGGAAGCTTTTATTTATTTATTGAGGGAAAATCCATTGACACCAGAGTCTCATTCACAAGGATGCTTTGATCACAACAGACACAATATGAAACAAAACAGCGATCAAATTACCGAAAATTAACATTACCAATTACCATCAGTAGCCTACAGAGTAATATGAGAAGAATGCAATTGCTGAATTTATGTAGATATTCTAAACTAAGGGGTTTGATAACTTTCAAATGTAGTAGCAGGTCCATGTAGAATAAACTACCCTTTACATAATACCATAGAAGCAGTTATGCTAATATAACAATGTGCACCTTTCATTGTTGTTATCAGCCGATACAGATACTGTGCCTATCAGCATTTTGTCAGGTGGTAATGGGGCTACCTTGACAAACATGTCCGTGGTCATACCTTCCTGTGTCGTGTCCCGTATACAACAGGAGTTCCCTGATCCTGGTTCAGAATACACAGGGTTTCTCCCTCCCCATACGGACTGCAAAAAAAGACAATACAAGTAAACGTTGTCTAGTAAAATGTTAATGCTGAGTGCCAGTTCTCTCTCCATTTAGAGTCATCAGTATCAAGCCTGTCTGTCGGTCTGGACTTCATCACATCATCTAGAAAGTCTCCATGTGCTGGCTCCATACATGTTTTTGTGAACACATACAGTACCCACAGTCACTGTTCTATTACCAATAGCAGTTAGGATAGGTAATATCAGACACACAAACAAGTACTACGTTGAAGTTTGAACAGGTCAGACTAAACCTACCTAATTCTGTTTTCCCCATCCACGACAGTTGGTGAGAGGCAAGAGATGGTGAGGTGAGGCAAATGTCTTTGCCATAGCCCCATTTATGGGCATAGCAGCGTAGATCAGCTCCTGGCCCCTCAAAGATCTCTCTGTGTGTCTGTGTAACCTCCTAACAGTTATGTTTCTTCTCGTCAAGTATGTGCAGGATCTAATTTCAGGCGTTTTTCTACCCCTGCTACGTTAGGTTACTATCAGTGGCCTCATAATGGAGTGTCCTTTTCATAGGAGTCGAGGGAGACTGGCAACAAAGGAGGAAGTGTCACAATGGTACTTGTGTTGCATGACACTTTTATTCTGAGGTCTTGCCTGACAAGCTGTGAAGTGTACAGTGAATTAAGTTATTTTTGGAGGTCGCTAAACCATTGCAATCACATTGCTGGACATGTTATGATACCAATTATTGCTCCTTCTGGTAGCTCCCGGCGTCCGTTCATGACAAGGGGATCAGTCTGGCACCCAACTGTGCACTTTGTCTAACAGAAAAACAGCTTCAACGGTTGTTATCATCCCTCAATTATAGTTAGCTAGTACCACCATAGCTGCATCCAATATTTATTTGTGCCCTAGACATGGGTTGCACTGTTTTGTCTAAATTACACTAACTTAGAAATACTTTGAAATACAATGACATTGCTAAAGAAGGATAATGATTTGTAGGAAACAACTTTACCATTTTATGTCGTCGTCAAATTTACTTTAGCGAGATGGCAATATTGCCATTACGTTTACTAGCAAAGTTCGTCAAAAATAGCTGCAATGCTAATGTTAGCTAGCTAAAATACGGTGGTTCCATCAATCTTAGTTAGCTAGCTAGCTAAAGTTATACTGCATCTAAAGTCAATCTGGGGACATCACAATTGTGACTAATTAATTAGCCTTTTGAAATGTTATTGTGTTTCCAAGCGAAATCAGAGTTGTATTGAGTTAGGCTAACATTAGCCATCTAGCTAGGTGGGTAGCTAACTGGGTAGTTGCGTAGTTAATTAGGTAGTTAGCTAGGTAGGTAAGGTTAGCGATGATGATGATAATAATTATCAAAATATACCTAACCAGATACATAACCAGCAATCTATGGTCTAGCTACCACCACTGGGACCAATGAACTCCAACCACGTATTCCACAAGACCGGGTCCATCGGCAAGGTATGCAAATCATAGTTGGTCAATCCGTATAGCTAGGGCTTAAATGGCCTTTGAACGCATTGGGGGAAATGAAACAATGGAGCCCCATTTCAATGAAGGGAAGCGACGTGGGCAGAGTTTGGAAAAAAGGGGCAGGATTTGTTTACATAATTGTAATCCAAAACAAATCTTCATATACTCATTGTGACGCACTGAGATGAGCAAAATTATTGTATTTACACTTTGTAGTCACTTTTGACACTAGAATAAATGTTTGACTCATATCAATGCTACATAGGCCGTTTTTCAAAGGGATAAGTAGATTTTTAGGGTCTCTTAAAAAAAAGTGGTGCAATTTTGTATCTGCAGCCAAGAAGAGGGCAACTAAAACGTTTGGTCGGAGACTGCGTCATTGGCCAGGCCCACTACCAGCCCCCCCACGCTAATTTTGCCAAACCGGCTGAAAAAAATAAGTACTGGAAAAAGCACCTAGGCTAAACTTTGAAAATCCAAAGGCACAGCTGTTAACTCAATTTGATCCACTCGCTCACTCTGTCCCCCTTGAAGCAACAGTAATGAGTAATTCATAAGCACAGGCCTATTTATGTTCTGTGGCTTAGCTACCATCTTAAATTATAGGCTACCGGTATGCTGCTACCCATGAGAAAGGAAGTCTACAGCCTTTCAAAAACTTTGGCAAAAGCTGAACTTTGTACAGTAAAAACATGATAATATTGTCTCGATTAAATCTACGTGCAAAGTACATTTACCTTTTTAATTTATAATGCTTTATCTGTGAAAACAAGTATAGAGTGATTCCATGCCAGTAAGGCCCAAAAATATTTTGGGTATCTCAGATTTTTCTAGCAATTGGGAGAAAGGATGATAGATATGCTTTTTACATTTGTAACACATATAGTTTTTTTTTTATCTTGGTGAAAGTGGCAATTTTTTGCCATTTTTAGACCTATACATGCAAGTATATGCATTGAAGTTACGATAAATGTTATGAGCACAACCAACACAGTGAATGGGAAAATGGATTCAAAGGCAACTCTCTGCTGGTGATTTGCTGAATGAGCAATCCTAAAATCCTGAATATACAGGCATTTGAATTCATAAATTCAACTAATAAAATTGCATTGACCCCCAAACTGTGTACCAGTAATACTATATCAGCATTGTGTAGCTGAAGAAAAATAGGTATTCCTCTTACCAACATCATTCAGGCATACATTTACATTTAAGTCATTTAGCAGACGCTCTTATCCAGAGCGACTTACAAATTGGACAGTACCAGTCAAAAGTTTGGACACACCTACTCATTCAAGGGTTTCTTAATTTTACTATTTTCTACATTTTAGAATAATAGTGAAGACCTCAACATTATGAAATAACACATATGGAATCATGTAGTAACCAAAAAAGTGTATTTTAGTATTTTAGTAACCAAAATAGATTTTAGATTTTAGATTCTTCAAAGGAGCCACCCTTTGCCTTGATGACAGCTTTGCACACACTTTGCATTCTCTCAACCAGCTTCACCTGGAATGCTTTTCTAACAGTCTTGAAGGAGTTCCAATATATGCTGAGCACTTGTTGGCTGCATTTCCTTCACTCTGCGGTCCAACTCATCCCAAACCATCTCAATTGGGTTGAGGTTGGGTAATTGTGGAGGCCAGGTCATCTGATGCAGCACTCCATCACCCTCATTGGTCAAATAGCCCATACACAGCCTGAAGGTGTGTTTTGGGTCATTGTCCTGTTGAAAAACAAATGATAGCCCCACTAAGCGAGCGGTATTGCTGCAGAATGCTGGGGTAGCCATGCTGGTTAAGTGTGCCTAGAAATCTAAATAAATCACTGACAGTGTCACCAGCAAAGCAMCCCCACACCATCACACCTCCTCCTCCATGCATCACGGTGGGAACCACACATGCGGAGATCATCCGTTCACCTACTCTGCGTCTCACAAAGACACAGTAGTTGGAACCAAAAATCTCAAATTTGGACTCATCAGACCAAAGGACAAATTTCCACTGGTCTAACAAATACCAATACTCCTCATCATTTTAATGCTTCTGGTATTTTTGCAAATGACAAAAGGGATCACTGTGCTATTGCCTGTGTGAGAGATGGTAAAATTCCTAAGCAATCTCCACGTGTCATTACGAAAAGAAACTGGAAGCGGTTTCATATTCAAGGTTTTTTACATGATGTATCTAGCATTGAATGGAATAGAATGGAATTAATCCCTGATGTTGAACTAGCYTTTTCTTCCTTCCACAACGCATTCCAGGATTTATGCAACAGGCATGTCCCTTTAAAAAAATAAGGATTAAGGGCAGACAGAACCCTTTGTTTACTGAGGAACTTACTAAAATCATAAGGGAACGAAATGCAATGTGGGCTTAAGCAAGAGGGTCTGGTTCGGTTGATGATTGGATGGCTTTTAACCGTCTTCAAAATATGGGTGTGGCTATGATCCGTAAATTGAAAAAAAAGAAGAAACCCGCACACCACTCTTGATAGTATCACTTCTCTCCAATAAGCTTTACGCATCGGCCTCGCGGCCTTCGTCAAAGATCTGACGAAGGCTGTGAGGCCGATGCGTAAAGCCTATTGGAGAGCGGTGATACTATCAAGAGCGGTGTGCGGGTTTCTTMTTTTTTCTCATTTTATTCAACTGTTACCATGCACCTGCCAAAAAAGATAGCTCAGATGTGCGAGAGCCTTTTGAATTAGGATCCGTAAATTGAAAGCAGACCACTACCTGAAATCTACTTCGGATAATTTAAATAATCCATCAACATTTTGGCAATTAGTGAAAGGTTTGGAGTGCAAAAAAGATACACAGCTTCCCAAACAATTGTTGGTAGACACACAGATGGTAACTGAGAGAACCTCCAGCATTTTCTATATGTAGGCAGTTTATTTGAAAAGGTCAAAAGGTATTATTGAGCCCCCTATCAATTTACCTGACACCCCTGTGCACTCCTTCGCCAGGTTCTCCTTTTCATCCTTCTCTGTTTCAGAATTGCGTAAAGCCCTGAAAGAAATTGATAGAAAAAAATCCCCTGGTCCTGATGAACTAGACCCCCACTTCCTACACCTAGCTGTAGACATCATTGCTCCACCCGTAACATGTATTTTTTTTTACCTCAAGCTTAATGTTAAGGAAATCCCCAAGTTATGGAAATCTGCTTTTGTACTGCCTCTCCTGAAAGGTGGAGATCCTTCGCTACTTGACAACTATCGACCCATATCAAAATTGTCTGTACTGTCAAAGGTACTGGAGTCCTTAGTTAGTAGGCAGCTGAAGGCCTACTTCCAAGAAAACAACATCTTAAATGGAATGCAATCAGGTTTTATGTCTGGCCACAGCACTGTTTCAGCAACATTGAAGGTTTTTAATGACGTCCACCGTTCTCTTGACAAGAAGTTACATTGTGTGTCTGTCTTTATTGATTTGTCAAAGGCATTTGACACCGTGGACCATGCTGTGTTAGTGCAAAGGTTAAAATGTCGTGGAATTACTGGTCATGCTCTAGATTGGTTTATAAATTACCTATCAAATCATACACAATGTGTAATGGCGGATGGTTGTGAATCTGAGTCCATAGAGTTGTGCTCAGGTGTTCCGCAAGGTTCTATTTTGGGCCCATTGTTGTTCATTTTGTATATCAACAACATTGGGAATCATATTGAAACAGCGGATGTTCATTTTTATGTAGATGCTACTGTTCTTTATTCAAGTGGTAGTAGATTATCTTTAGCTTTTGAAAATTCCCAAAGAGCATTTAACATCATACAACATAATCTGTATKATTTAAAGCTGGTTCTGAATTTGGGTAAGACAAAATGCATGGTATTTTCAAACACCTGTTTGAGAGAATGCCAAGAGTGTGCAAAGCTGTCATCAAGACAAAGTGTGACTACTTTGAAGAATCTCAAATATAAAATATACACTTTTTTGGTCACTACATGATTTCATATGTGTTATTTCATAGTTTTGATGTCATCACTGTTATTCTACAATGTAGAAAATAGTAAAAATAATTGAGTAGATGTCCAAACTTTTGACTGGTACTGTATATCATGATAACTCTATTTGTTATTTTTATGAAGGAGTGGGCCTTTAATATTATTTAGGCTGATATTATAATGACTGTTGTATTTAGTTTGCAGGCTGACACCATGCTGAAGATGGGCTTCCAGCAGCAGGTCCTGGAGGTTCTGGAGCATGTCCCAGAGGAGCAACAGACCCTGTTGACGTCCGCCACCATCCACAAGGGCACAGAGGCGGCCCGACTGACCCAGGACCCGCTCTGCATCGCTACTGTGGACAAGAACCAGGCCTGCGCCAACATCTGCCAGATTGGCATTTGTTTACATCCTTGTTAGGGAGCTATTCTTCTTTGCCAAGATAATCCATCCTCCTGAGAGGTGTGGCATATCAAGAAGCTGATTTAAACARCATGATTATTACACAGGTGCACCTTGTGCTGGGGCCAATAAAAGGCCACTAAAATGTGCAGTTTTGTCACACAACAATGCCACAGATGTCTCAAGTTGAGGGAGTGTGCAATTGGCAGGAATGTCCAACAGAGCTGTTGCCAGAGAATTGGATGCTAAGTTCTCTACCATAACGTTGTTTTAGAGAATTTGGCAGTACGTACAACCGGTCTTACAACCGCAGACCACGTGTATGGTGTCGTGTGGGCGAGTGGTTTGCTGATGTCAACATTGTGAACAGAGTGTCCCATGGTGGGGTTATGGTATGGGCAGGCATAAGCTACGGACAATGAACACAATTGCATTTTATTGATGGCAATTTGAATGCACAGAGATACCATTACAAGATCCTGAGGCCTATTATCGTGCCAATTATCCGTCGCCATCACCTCATGTTTCAGCATGATAATGCACGGCCCCATGTCCGAAGGACCTGTAGACAATTCCTGGAAGCTGAAAATGTCCCAGTTCTTCCATGGCCTGCATATTTACCAGAAATGTCACCCATTGAGCATGTTTGGGATGCTCTGGATCGAAGTGTATGACAGAGTGTACGGCAGTGTGCTCCAGTTCCCACCAATATCCAGCAACTTCGCACAGCCATTGAAGAGGATTGGGACAACATTCYACAGGCCACAATCAACTCTATGCGAAGGAGATGTGCCACCGCTGTTATCAAATGGATCCATGCTAGCCACAAGTTCTGACTGAGCTCAATTGTCATGAGTTTCTCCCTCTTTCATACAAACTTTAAGAAATAACCAGGAGGGTCCACAATGTGTATTGTGCGGGAAGTGCTTAGTAAAAAAGTCTCTCAAAATGAACAAATTAATAAAACGACACATCCTGACCAAACATCCACAGCATGATGGAAAACCCAGGGAGTTTTTTTTAGAACAGGGCAGAATGGTTCAGGAAACTGCTTCGACAGTGGAAAAGTAAGTCAGCTAGCAAGGCATTGTCATTTTTTAACAGGTGTTAAAAAGCAGAAATAAGGGAGTAGTAGATGTGAGTTTCTCTTTCAAACAATCCCCTGGCCCTCAAAAAAAAAATTCTCCCCAATTATTATTATTATATCTTTTTTAATTAACCCTTTTTTTCTCCCCAATTTCGTGRTATCCAATCTTGTCTCATCGCTGCAACTCCTGTACTGAGTTGCCTCATGGGTCTCCCGGGCGCAATGGGACAAGGACAACCCGGCCTGCCAAACCCTCCCCTAAACCGGACGACGCTGGGCCAATTGTACGCTGCCTCATGGGTCTCCCGGTCGCAGCCGGCTGCGACACAGCCTAGGATTGAACCAGGATCTGTAGTGTAGTGTAGTGCGATGCAGTGCCTTAGACCGCTGCGACACTCGAGAGGTCCCCAGGCCTTGTACACAGCTAATTGCTAACATTAGCCAAAGCAAGCTAGCTAGCACTGATAGTGCGGCCCTTAGTAACAGTACAGATGAAGATGAAAAATTATCAGGCCTACTGTACCTCGTACTGTAGAAATGATTGTCAAAAACTAGTCTAGGTTGGAACTGTTGTTGTTAAAATACAAGTAATACTTTTTATTCTGAACTGGAATAAACTTATTGAAGCAAGATGCTTTTTGAGGCAAACACTCACACAGTTCTGGGTTGCTCATCTACAGCAGGAAGCGTCTGCCTGCCTGACTGAGAAAGCATTAGATGTTCTGATCCAGTTTGGCACCACATATCTACGCGAGTCAGGGTTCTTAACTCTGACATACTTTAAAAAAACAAGTACAGAAACAGTCTCAATGCTGAACCTGACCTCAATGTTGGACTGTCAAAAACTTTCCCCAAAATAGACATGCTTGTTGTGTGTGTGTGTTTTCTGGTCTACATCTGTGTGATGTGATCAATCAGTTTATTCCAGTTCAGAATAAAAAATATGTATTGTATTTTAACAGCAACAGTTCCAACCTAGACAGATATGTAAGAGTGTTTTTAATGGGGGGAAATAAACATGACTAGATATTTTATATATATATTTAATTTCATTGTTATTTGGTTTTGTCTATATTGCATTTGTTTTAGGTATAAGGGCAATGAAATGTACCAATATTTACGTATAGGTGCATATGTTCCTAAGTTTGGGTCCCAGGAAAACACAGAATTTCTCATTTGGTCCCAGGCTGAAAAAGTTTAAGAACCACTGGATTAGGGCCTAATGAATTTATTTCAAATTAACTATTTATATGAACTGTAACTCAAAGTCTTTGAAATTGTTGCATGTTCTGTTTATATATTTGTTCAGTATATATGAAAACTGTTTGTTTTTTCTTCAGTGTACTGGGTCATGGTCATTAGTCACTAAACAGAAGAAAATAAACTGAAACGGGGAGGGGCATGTCTGCAGAATTATTTATAATGTTTTYCGTTGCGTGCCCTCATGAACCCAACCCTGGTGTAGATTTTATTTAATGTTAATTTAAGTTTCCGGATTGGTCAGTAATTTCTGTATAGTGTCATAAAGCAGACACTCTCAGAATGGAGTGTTATTAAGTCTGAAAAATGGTCATTCCTGCTGTGTGAGGACTGAGATGACGCTGGAGGGGAGGGCTGCCGTCTTATCGGCTGTTAACCAACCATGCTATTTTGTTTGTTTTTTCACGTTGTTCGTAACTTCTTTTGTACATAATGTTGCTGCTACCGTCTCTTATGCCCGAAAAGAGCTTCTGGACATCAGAACTAAGATTACTCACCTCAAATTTGACGAGTTCTTCTTCAATGAGTCGGACACGAGGGATATACTACAGACACCCAACCAGGCCCAGATCCCCGTAATTCGCTGTAAAAGGAAACGTAGGTTTCGCGGAAAGAGATCAGGATGCATTGTGAGGATCAGCCGAAGAGTGGCTAATCTGCCCTTGCCTTCCGTTCTGCTAGCTAACGTTCAATTGCAGGAAAATAAATGGGATGAACTGAAAGCACGTATATACTACCAACAGGACATTAAAAACTGTAATATCTTATGTTTCACTGAGTTGTGACTGAACGACGACATTAAGAACATACACCTGGCGGGTTATACACTCTATCGGCAGGACAGAACAGCAGCTTCTGGTAAGACACGGGTCGGGGGCCTATGCATATTTGTAAACGTCTCAAGGCTTTGCCCGCCTGAGTTAGTGTGATCTACAGCTTATCATGAGATACTCTATCTACCAAGAGAGTTTTCATCTGTATTTTTTGTAGCTGTCTACATACCACCACAGACCTAGGCTGGCACTAAAACTGCACTCAATGAGCTGTATTCTGCCATATGCAAACAGGAAAACGCTCATCCAGAGGTGGCGCTCCTAGTGGCCGGGGACTTTAATGCAGGGAAACTTAAATCAGTTTTAGCCAATTTCTATCAGCATGTTAAATGTGCAACCGGAGGGAAAACAATTCTAGACCACCTTTACTCCACACACAGAGACGCGTACAAAGCTCTTCTTCGCCCTCCATTTGGCAAATCTGACCATAACTCTATCCTCCTGATTCCTGCTTACTAGCAAAAATGAAAGCAGGAAGCACCAGTGACTCAGTCTATAAAAAAGTGGTCAGATGAAGCAGATGCTAAACTACAGGACTGTTTTGCTAATACAGACTGGAATATGTTCCGTGATTCTTCCGATGGCATTGAAGAGTACACCACATCAGTCACTGGCTTTATCAATAAGTGCATTGAGGACGTCGTCCCCACAGTGACTGTACGTACATACCCCAACCAGAATCCATGGATTACAGGCAACACTCGCACTGAGCTAAAGGGTAGATCTGCCGCTTTCAAGGAGCGGGACTCTAACCCGGAAGCTTATAAGAAATCCCGCTATGCCCTCCGATGAACCATCAAACAGGCAAAGCATCAATACAGGACTAAGATCGAATCGTACTACACCGGCTCCGACGCTCGCCGTATATGGCAGAGCTTGCAAACTATTAAAGACTACAAAGGGAAGCACAGCCGAGAGCTGCCCAGTGACACAAGCCTACCAGACGAGCTAAATAACTTCTATGCTCGATTCGAAGCAAGTAACACTGAAACATGCATGAGAGCATCAGCTGTTCAGGATGACTGTGTGATCACACTCTCCGCAGCTGATGTAAGTAAGACCTTTAAACAGGTCAACATTCACATGGCCGCTGGGCCAGACAGATTACCAGGACGTGTACTCCGAGCATGCGCTGACCAACTGGCAAGTGTCTTCACTGATATTTTCAACCTCTCTCTGTCTGAGTCTGTAATACCAACATGTTTCAAGCAGACCACCATAGTCCCTGTGTCAAAGAACGCTAAGGTAACCTGCCTAAATGACGACCGACCCATAGCATTCACGTCTGTAGCTATGAAATGCTTTGAAAGGCTGGTCATGGCTCACATCAATACCATTATCCCAGAAACTCTAGACCCACTCCAATTTGCATACCGCACCAACAGATCCACAGATGATGCAATCTCTATTGCACCCCACACTGCCCTTTCCCACCTGGACAAAAGGAACACCACTGTGAGAAAGCTATTCATTGAATATAGCTCAGCGTTCAACACCATAGTGCCCTCAAAGCTCATCACTAAGCTAAGGACCCTGGGACTAAACACCTCCCTCTGCAACTGGATCCTGGACTTCCTGACGGGCTGCACAAGACGTCTGCCCCTCAGGAGTGCGTGCTCAGTCCCCTCCTGTACTCCCTGTTCACTCATGACTACTCGGCCAGGCACAACTTCAACAACTATCATTAAGTTTGCTGATGACACAACAGTGGTAGGCCTGATCAAAGACAACGATGAGACAGCCTATAGGGAGGACCGTGTGGTGCAAGGACAACAACCTCTCCCTCAACGTGATCAAGACAAAGGAGATGATTGTGGACTACAGGAAAAGGAGGACCGAGCACGCCCCCATTCTCATCGACTGGGCTGCAGTGGAGCAGGTTGAGAGCTTCAAGTTCCTTGGCATCCACATCACCAACAAACTAACATGGTCCAAGCACACCAAGACAATCGTGAAGAGGGCACGACAAAACCTATTCCCCTCAGGAGACTGAAAAGATTTGGCATGGGTCCTCAGATCCTCAAAAGGTTTTACAGCTGCAACATCGAAAGCATCCTGGCTGGTTGCATTACTGCCTGGTATGGGCAATTGCTCGGCCTCCGACCGCAAGGCACTACAGAGGGTAGTGCGTACGGCCCAGTACATCACCGGGGCCAAGCTTCCTGCCATCCAGGACCTCTATACCAGGTGGTGTCAAAGGGAGGCCTTAAAAATTGTCAAAGAGTCCAGCCACCCTAGTCATAGACTGTTCTCTCTGCTACCGCACGGCAAGCGGTACCGGAGCGCCAAGTCTAGGTCCAAGAGGCTTTTAAACAGCTTCTACACCCAAGCCATAAGACTCATGAACAGCTAATCACATAGCTAATCACATGGCTACCCAGACTATTTGGAATTTCCCCCCCTGCTACTGCTGCTCTACTGCTACTCTTTAATTATTTGTTATTCTTATCTCTTACTTTTTTGGGAGGTATTTTCTTAAAACTGCATTGTTGGTTAGGGGCTTGTAAGTCAGAATTTCACTGTAAGGTCTACATACCTGTTGTATTCGGCGCATGTGACAAATAAAATTTGATTTGAAGCTCTTAAAGACTTCTCTCACTGGCCCATATTTAGAAAGCCATCACTGCAGCCCCGCCCCCCTTTCCAGAGGAAATGGGTGGAGCCTTAGCCATGACCTCACTCGAGGAAACTAAGCAACGGTTTATACCATCTATACAAGGCAGGGAGCAGGAAGAGGCTGTGCTTTCATAAACCCATTGGAGAAATTGCATTACTGCCCAGTAAATCAGACTTTTTTTTGCTGTACAGGGGGATATTGACTTGGCACTCCTGCATTTTACCTGTTATCCAACAATTCTGAAATAAAATGTAATTATCATGTTCTTTTATAGGTTTAGTTTTGTAGGTTTTAGCAGACTGTCTTATCCCAAGCCACTTACATTACTCATGATGGCTTATAGTAAATGCACAGAGGGGTGAAACATCAGCATAATACATCAACAAGCATAATAAATCAACTCTTCCTTAGATGTAGGAAGAAATGTTTTTGAGACGGAGATGGCCATCATATTTTGTATAACACCACTGACCTGTGTGTTTATCTTGTATGCGCCCAGGATGGGAAACTGTACCAGCCTCCGGTGGTGGTGATTATAGACTGTAAGCTGGGGGCAGACCTGCTATGTGAGCCGGGAAGTAGGTCATGGGCCTCAACACGGTGGCCATCCACTCCGACAAGACCCAGTGGGAACGCAACCGCATCCTCAAGGTGAGGCCAATGGCAGCCTTTGGTTCATTAGGCACCAAACAGAAGAAAACTGACTGAAACAGGGAGTAAGTGCCTGCACTGGTCCAATAAGAAACACACATTTTCATTTTCCTTTGCAAAACATTTCAAAACATTCTCTTTTGCGTGCCCTAATGAACAAGACCCAAGGGAGGGGTATTCAGTTGAATGATCAATGGGTTTCCCTAGATATGTTTCCCTAGGTCAAAACCATACACACTAGGATCTAGGATCAGTTTAGCCTTTTACAGCATAATTAATAAGATTACATGGATAGTGGGGACCTGATCCTAGATCAGCGCTCCTACTATAAGATGCTTTATGAATATGGCCCTACTATGGCTCAAAAAGAGAAGCAAGGCAAAGCAAGTGGACTTCCGTAAAGAGTATTATACCTTTAATATGTTTTGTACTCTGTTCTCAGGGTCTACTTGAAGGTCCACTGGCGTACTGGGCAGAGGGCTCAAACTGGTCAACGTCAAACTGGTGGTCTTTGACATCTCACCCAACATGGACAAGTATGTTCATCAGGTAGGTGAATTTGCAACTGTTGTGCATGGGAAAATCTGATGTGTTTTTGTCTTATACATTTTTGAGACAATACCTTCTTGCATCTTGGCGGGAACATCTTGCACAGAATAGTTTTTGTATAGTATAGTCTACAAGTGTGTGTGTGTGTGTGTGTGTGTGTTGCCACTCATTCAGTGGTGTCAAGCCATTTTAGGTGTCCTTTCACTCCTTCCTCACAGCTGGGCAGAGCAGGCAGACTGGGCCACCGGGGCACTGCCTTCACGTTGGTCAACAACATCAACAAGTGTCTGTTCCTGAAGGTGGTA
>NC_036856.1:2132480-2379925 GCF_002910315.2 Salvelinus sp. IW2-2015 | reverse complement strand
CCCCCAGCTCCTCAACTCGCCTCACCTCCACGAGCAGCAGAGGAAGGAGAAGCAGAAAGCCACGTAAAGTAGAGGGGATGATGTCGTTGGTCACCAAGACCAACCTCCTCGACATCATCTGGAAACACAACAGGAGATTAAAAAGATAGAAACAGTTCGACAGATGCACTTGTTATAGTTACTTTGTGTTTATATCTGGGTAATTTGTCATTTTTTAATAAATTAATATGAAAACTTGATTGAGTTGTCTTTTGGATTTGACCCTCTTTTACATGCAATATGGTAATATACACGATATATATATACAAAGTATGTGGAATCTGGGTTTGGCGGATGCCAGGAAAACGCTACCTGCCCCAATGCATAGTGCCAACTGTAAAGTTTGGTGGAGGATTAATAGTGGTCTGGGGCTGTTTTTCATGGTTCAGGCTCCTTAGTTCCAGTGAAGGGAAGTGTTAACGCAACACCATACAATGAAATTCTATACAATTCTGTGCTTCCAACTTTGTGGCAACAGTTTGGAGAAAGCCCTTTCCTGTTTCAGCATGACAATGCCCCTGTGCACAAAGTAAGGTCCATGCAGAAATGGTTTGTCGAGATCGGTGTGGAAAAACTTGACTGGCCTGCACAGAGCCCTGACCTCAACCCCATTGAACACATTTGGGATGAATTGGAATGCTGACTGAGAGGCAGGCCTAATCGCCCAACATCAGTGCCCGACCTTCCGCATGCTCTTGTGGCTGAATGGAAGCAAGTCCCTGCAGCAATGTTACAACTTTTAGTGGAAAGCCTTCCCAGAAGAGTGGTGGGGACCAACTCCATATTAATGCACATGATTTTGGAATGAGATGTTCGACAAGCAGGTGTCCACATACCTTTGGTCATGTAGTGTAGTTGTGCATTTTGTTTAGATGTTGGATCTAGTCTCAAGCGTGGAAATACTGCCATCTACCTTTCAAACACAGGCTCTGCATTTATTTTATTTTGTTCTGCTGTGGACGGTGACGTAATTTGTGTCTAGCCAATAGCACACCACTGATAGGAGTTTGAAATCGACGCGGGGCAGACGTGGAAGAGATGTCAACCACTGAAATGGTAAACAAACTCTGTTTTGAGAAGTAGCTGGCAAATATAATTGTGAATATCCGAATTATATTAACGTTTCACGTTTAATAAGTAAACTGATCAGATTATCATTTTCAGCTTTCCAATGTGTTCTGGACAGTTAGCTAACGTTAGCTGGCTAACTTAGCTAGCTAAGCTAACGTCGTACACCAACTGAACGACCAAATACAACCGTATGCATTGTTGTCTAGCCAGCTCATGTCCGAATGATCAATTTCTTAATACAACTAACGTTAACTTTAAACTTTTTGCAGGGGAAGATGTGCACTTTCATTGATTTGTCTACAGATAACGTTGGTAACATTTTTCTTTTGGAATTGACGAAATATTTTAATATATTTATTATTATTTTTTAAATAAACTCAGCCATGTCTTTATATTCGATACAAGCGAAGAAGCACACCGCTTTTTATGACAATGTCTTGACATCAAGGGTTCCTGACACGAAAGACCAAAAAGCTGCAGGAGGAATGATCAAAGGGGACGATACGAAATTATTGACATTGGATAAAACCAAGGAGATAAACACGACCTATTTGAACTCTGCGCTGTCAAAAACCGGAGGCCAGAGGAATGGCACCCCCGGTCGAGGGCGTCTACAGAGGAAAACGGGTACGAACGGCGACAAAGTGATGAGTGAAAATACAATGGAAATCACTCAGAATACGACACCGGTACCCGAGAAAAGACTCACGTTGCAACGCAGAACCAGGACCGGTTCAATTGACAAAAGCGCAAGTAATGACACCAGCAAAGCAACAGAGAGCTCGAGACAACACTGGGTCAGTGGTACCGACTCTCATCATTCCAAAGTTCTCTCTGAATCAAACCCTCGAACGCCTGTTAGTGCAGTTGTATTGCGGTCATTCAGTCTGAGGGACAGCTCATCTAGAAGTAAATCAAGAGAAGCTGTTCATCTTTTAAACACTCCAGCTAAAGGAGTCAAACTATTTGCACCAAAACAGCCAGCAGCCCCGGGTAAAGTAGATGTGAAAAAACCAGAGGATCATACCAGAACTGTTTCAACACCCACAAAAAAGACTCCATTCGAGAAAATCACAGCAAAGAAGGATGCCTTTGAGAGGTTGGCTGGGAAAGAGATCCCAAAAATGGTGTCAGTAAAAACGGTGGGCCTAGAGAGGCCGAAGACGCACGCACAGGTGACTGTGGAAGCTGCGAAGCCTGTTGCAACTCCCCATACTAACAAGTTTCTGGTCAGTAGTCAAAGAGCAAACGTGACCTCCAACTTGCCAGGGCAGGTGAGAAAGTACTCAATCCATAGTGACCTGACCATGGCTAGGTCCTCGACTCCTGCGCCTACCTTCTCCACCGAGCTTTTGCTCCCACCCAGTGCGATGCTAAAGCACAAACAGGATACCCTGAAAATGGAGAACAGTGCCGTGACAGTTGCAGTCAGAATGAGGCCATTCAACACCAGGTATAAATATGTAGCATCTGCTTGTGATTAATTGTTCATAGAGCTGGCTGAACGCAATTTCAAACTACATTTCTATTGTTTGACATAAATATTGCTGTCTGTAAACTTGTATTCTACTAATTTGTTTCTACAGTTATCCATAAACAGTGATGTTAATAATGACAATGAAATATCTGCCTTTCATTCATATTCAGGGAGAAGACTGAGAAAGCATTGCAGGTGATCTTCATGGATAACCAGGAGACTCTTGTCCAACATCCAGACACCAAGCAGAGCTACTCCTTCACGCATGACTTCTCCTTCTGTTCCGTCGACAAAAGCGACCCCGGCTTTGCCAGCCAGCAGACAGTGTATGAAAAACTAGCAAAGCCACTTCTGGAGAGGGCCTTTGAGGGCTTCAACACCTGTCTGTTTGCATATGGCCAAACTGGATCTGGGAAGTCTTACACGTAAGACTCACTCTCACAACTTAAAGAAACACTCAAATCGTATAATGTATTGGTTTAATGCAAGGTTTCCCAAATTCGGTCCTGGGCCCCCACCTGGGTGCATGTTTTGGTTTTTGCCCTAGCACTACACAGCTGAATCAAAAAAAATCTAAGCTTGAAGATGAGTTTGTTATTTGAATCAGCCGTGTAGTGCTAGGGCAAAAACCAAAACGTGCACCCAGGGCTAAGATTAGGAAACCCTGGTCTAATGTAATGTTCCTTTGTGAAGCAAGCCTAGTAAACTGTGGTTGCATCCATATGTTCAATTGGACTATATGTTCTTCTGTTTTCTCTCCTGCAGTATGATGGGTGTTGGGGAAGAGGCAGGTGTAACACCAAGATTCTGCGAGGAGCTCTTCTCTAGGCTGTCTGTGGTTGATAATCCGGAGGTACCCTATTAGCTATTAATTCAGATAATATTCCTACCAAGTTGCACATATTGTTGACTCTGTTCAGTTATCATGCAATGCATTTTCATGTGGCTGATGTATTACAGGTGACATGTCATCTGGAGATGAGCTACTTTGAGGTGTACAATGAGAAAATCCATGACCTGCTCATTGCCAGGGATGAACAAAACCAAAAGAGGTGGCCTGTGAGTAGGACAAACTCCCTAAAGATAACCGATATGAATTGAAACATGACTTTTCAATCCTGCCATTTCTATTGAGTGGCCCTATGATCTGTGTTGTTTCTCAATGCCATTTTACATCAATGAGCTTAGTAATGACCAAATGCTCTGTTTTTGTAGTTAAGGGTGAGGGAACATCCAGTGAACGGGCCTTACGTAGCTGAGCTGACAACGTGAGCAAACGTACTCTTTTTCCATTTTTATCTCGTTAAATGTAATGATGGATTGCTAGTCTGATGGATTCACTCACTGACTATATGTTTGCTCACAGGAACGTGGTGAGCTCCTATGCGGACATTCAGGTAAGTTGCTTTGCAGACACAGTTTCTTAACACTGGGCCACGTTCAGTTGCCAAACATTTGTTGAACGTTGCAGATAGAAATGCCATTAATGGCCTCCCGAGTGGCGCAGTGGTTTAAGGCACTGGGTTCGAGTCCAGGCTCTGTCGCAGCCGGCCGCGACCGGGAGACCAATAGGGCGGCACACAATTGGCCCAGCGTCGTCCGGGCTAGGGGAGGGTTTGGCCGGCAGGGATGTCCATGTCCCATCGCGCACTAGCGACTCCTGTGGCGGGCCGGGCGCAGTGCACGCTGACACTGTCGCCAGGCGTACAGTGTTTCCTTTCGACACATTGGTGCGGCTGGCTTCCGGGTTAAGTGAGCCTTGTGTTCGTTTGTGTTTCGGAGGACACACTGCTCTCGACCTTCGCCTCTCCCGAGTCCGTACGGGAGTTGCAGCGATGAGACATGACTAACTACCAATTGGATACCACGAAATTGGGGAGAAAAAAGGGGTTAAAAAACTACAATAAATGCCATTAATAGAGCTGACCTGATCCCTTACTCTACATGACAGGAAGGCATGTCTGTCTACATGGCATATTTCTATCTGAACATTCCAAAACGTGTCCTGCTGAACCCGTCCATGATATGTAGCGAGCTCTTCTTACCACTTTTGAACACTGCTCAGTAAATGTGTGGTGAATACACACTCTTACCAGGGTTGGCTGGAGCTTGGGAACAAGCAGCGAGCCACTGCAGCCACGGGGATGAACGACAAGAGCTCCCGATCCCACTCCGTATTTACTCTGGTTATGACCCAGACCAAGGTGAACCTCCCCGCCCTGTCTCTTTGTTTGTGTGTGTGTGCTGTTAGCGTTACTTTGTGCATCTAAAACGCATATTATCCACACACTGATGACCAATTATTTGTTTCTTCTGATGAAGATCTGGGTCTGTTTGTCTTGTGTCCTTTGTGTTTGTGGTTCTTCGTGTTTCTGTTTTTATGCACATTTGTTTCATTTGTGTGTCGCGCTTCTTCTTTTCTGTTTGAATACACGCATACAGCTAACTGCCAAAATAAAGGAAACACCAACATAAAGGGTCTTAATAAGGCAACCACAATCCAAAACAGCTCCGAGGCACCTTGGCATAGATTCTACAAGTATCTGGAACTCTATTGGAAGGATACGACACCATTCTTCCACAAGAAATTCCATCATTTGATGTTTTGTGTTTGGAGGTGGAAAACACTCAGGCGCCGCTCCAGAGACTCCCATAAGTGTGCAATTGGGTTGAGATCTGGTGACTGAGACTTCCATGGCATATGGTTTACATAATTTTAATTCTCATGAAACCATTCAGTGACTGTTCTTGCCCTGTGGATGGAAGCATTGTCATCCTATGGGACCTTAGCCATGGTAGCTAAAATAATGGCCTGCCCAGCATTTTTATATATGACCCTAAGCATGATGGGATGTTAATTGCTTAATTAACACCTACTTTGTATCCGTCATTTACTCAAGTGTTTCCATTATTTTCTCAGTTACTTGTATGTTTCGTGCGTGTGTGACTGTTCTCCCTTTGTCTGTGTAGACTGAGTTTGTGGAGGGGGAAGAACATGACCACAGGATCACCAGCAGGATCAACCTGGTGGACTTGGCTGGCAGCGAGCGCTGCTCCACAGCCCAGACCAGCGGAGACCGCCTCAGGGTAAGCACTGGTAGTTGGACTTGATTTCTTCATCCCGCTCTCGCTGACTTCTTGTCCGACTCCCACCCGCTCCTGCAAGAACTGGTCCTGAACCCGAMGGCAGTCCAGCAAAWGTTTTTTTTAGGTGTAGCCTATGTGATGCAGCTCGCTTTGCAGCACCAGGCCCAGCAATTTTGCCACCCTAGGCAAGATCAAAATGTGCCACAATAGCCTGAGAAATGGGTTTAAATACTAGAGATTCTCACGTGGCCTATTTTATAGCGCAATACAGACAGCCTAATTTATCAGCCAATAGGCTAGAAGTAGTTTGAAAGAGCAAGGTTTGGGCGGAATAGGAGAGCGGACATTTGCACTTGACTCGATATACTTTTTGATTTACTTTTATGAGCGGGGCGATTTGCACACAGCAAAATAAATGTTATAAATATTTATTTCCAGTCAATGTCGGAGCCTAATTATAGCCTAGCTATCATATATTTAGGAAGTTAATTTCCTTGAATATACAGCTGTGGCCAAAAGTTTTGAGAATGACACAAATATACATTTGTATGATGGCAATTTGCATATATTCCAGAATGTTATGAAGAGTGATCAGATGAATTGCAATTAATTGCGAAGTCCCTCTTTGCCATGCAAATGAGCTGAATCCCCCAAAAACATTTCCACTGCATTTCAGCCCTGCCACAAAAGGCCCAGCTGACATCATGTCAGTGATTCTCTTGTTAACACAGGTGTGTGTTGACCAGGACAAGCCTGGAGATCACTCTGTCATGCTGATTGAGTTCGAATAACAGACTGGAAGCTTCAAAAGGAGGGTGGTGCTTGGAATCATTGTTCTTCCTCTGTCAACAGTGGTTACCTGCAAGGAAACACGTGCCGTCATCATTGCTTTGCACAAAAAGGGCTTCACAGGCAAGGATATTGCTGCTAGTAAGATTGCACCTAAATCAACCATTTATCGCATCATCAAGAACTTCAAGGAGAGCGGTTCAATTGTTGTGAAGAAGGCTTCAGGGCGCCCAAGAAAGTCCAGCAAGCGCCAGGACTGTCTCCTAAAGTTGATTCAGCTGCGGAATCGGGGCACCACCAGTACAGAGCTTGCTCAGGAATGGCAGCAGGCATGTGTGAGTGCATCTGCACGCACAGTGAGGCGAAGACTTTTGGAGGATGGCCTGGTGTCAAGAAGGGCAGCAAAGAAGCCACTTCTCTCCAGGAAAAACATCAGGAACAGACTGATATTCTGCAAAAGGTACAGGGATTGGACTGCTGAGGACTGGGGTAAAGTCATTTATTTTGATGAATCCCCTTTCCGATTGTTTGGGGCATCCGGAAAAAAGCTTGTCTGGAGAAGACAAGGTGAGTGCTACCATCATGCATGTGTCATGCCAACAGTAAAGCATCCTGAGACCATTCATGTGTGGGGTTGCTTCTCAGCCAAGGGAGTGGGCTCACTCACAATTTTGCCAAAGAACACAGCCATGAATAAAGAATGGTACCAACACATCCTCCGAGATCAACTTCTCCCAACCATCCAGGAACAGTTTGGTGACGAACAATGCCTTTTCCAGGATGATGGAGCACCTTGCCATAAGGCAAAAGTGATAACTAAGTGGCTCAGGGAACAACACATCGATATTTTGGATCCATGGCCAGGAAACTCCCCAGACCTTAATCCCATTGAGAACTTGTGGTCAATCCTCAAGAGGCGGGTGGACAAATAAACCCCCACAAATTCTGACAAACTCCAAGCATTGATTATGCAAGAATGGGCTGCCATCAGTCAGGGTGTGGCCCAGACGTTAATTGACAGCATGTCAGGGCGGATTGCAGAGGTCTTGAAAAAGAAGTGTCAACACTGCAAATATTGACTCTTTGCATCAACTTCATGTAATTGTCAATAAAAGCCTTTGACACTTATGAAATGCTTGTAATTATACTTCAATATTCCATAGTAACATCTGACAAATATCTAAAGACACTGAAGCAGCAAACTTTGTGGAAATTAATATTTGTGTCAATCTCAAAACTTTTGGCCACAACTGTACAACTAGGTTGTGCTTTTCCACCTATGCATAAAGCCTTCAGGCTATTTAATTGAGATGCACATGGGCCATAGGCGCAACAACGAGAGACGATTTGCAGGTATAGACAAATAAATGTGTTATCAATATTTATTTCCAGTCAATGTCGGAGCGTAAAATATAGCCTATCATATATTAGGAAGTGAATTTCCTCGGAAAGACATTTCCCACTATTTGTCATTTATTTTTTGCAAAGTTCAAAACCAGTCAAATTGGAGCCAAGCTGTTCTCTCTATCAAATCCATCCAGCCTAACTGTATCCTATTCTCCTGTATCCCAGGAGGGTGCCAGCATCAACAAGTCGCTGCTGACCCTGGGGAAGGTGATCTCTGCCTTGTCAGAGCAGGCCCAGACCAAGAGGAAGGTCTTCACCCCCTACAGGGACTCTGTGCTCACATGGTAAGAGAAACTTCAAGAGTTGAATGCTTGTTATACAAACAATTTGGATGGGTAAATTCCATTATAATCAAGTTTGAGAGATTGAAATGGAATCGACCCCCTACCTTGCCACTCCACAGTATTGTAAACTACAAACATATTTCATCAAGCTTTTGAAACTAATGAGAATGAGGAGATATTGAGATTTACACTCCTCAATAGAATACATTGGTACTATTTAACATTGATAAACTATGTGGGGAAAAGATAATGGTTTGTGTTGCTGGCAATGCCAGTACCTGTACAAGATATCCTTATGAAATTGCGAGAGGTTGGTAAAGTCAGAAGTTTGTGAAGTAAGTAGTTTTGTCGAGAGGTAAACTGAATGTCGTCCGTGTGTCCAGGCTGCTGAAGGAGAGCCTGGGTGGAAACTCCAAGACGGCCATGATCGCCACCCTGAGCCCGGCGGGCAGCAACGTGGAGGAGAGCCTGAGCACGCTGCGGTACGCCAAGCAGGCCCGCATGATCATCAACGTGGCCAAGGTCAACGAGGACACCAACGCCAAGCTCATAAGAGGTCAGCCTCGCTCTCCCTCGCCACGCCACCGCCCATCTCTCTGTCTTTCTCGCTCTCTTTTTCCTATCTATTCATCACCAGATTGAATTAGGTAGCCCGGCTCTAACCTTGGCTTCGGGACACATTTATACACTGTCACTTTACAGTAAAGTCAACTGTCATGCAGGTGTTATTGAAAGGAGATTGCTGCGCCACATTTGCAAATACTTTATTTGACCAGGGAAGGGGAAACAGTGCAGAGATTTTGAGACCATCTACCTTCTGTGGTTTATCACCATAGTATGTGTATTAAAGGGTAGGTTGCAAGAATACGTTGTCTTTTGACATCATACATGTGATTGTTATGAACAAAAGCTCATACAAAATGGCTCCTCACTTTTCTGTTTTAGTGGCAATTTAACAAACTATGTCGTGTGCATCTTTGTTTACAAGAGCTGAAAGCTGAGGTGGAGAAGCTGCGGGCTGCTCAAATGAGCTCTCAGGGCATCGAGCCGGAGAAAATTAACCTCTTCCAGCAGGAGATCTTAGCTCTGAAGAGCCAGCTAACCCAGCAGGAGAGGGAGATGGCCGAGGCCCACAGGTGACCACCATACAACCTCCACACACCTTAGGCACTAGTACCAGAGAGGGTCTGTGATCTAGGTAGCAAATTATGAAAATGGGTCCGAACAACTGTTTTAGTCTTGGTTTGTTACTTTAATCGGACTCCTTTACCTCTTGTCAGAGCGTGGAGAGAAAAGCTGGAGCAGGCAGAGAAACGCAAACGTGAGGAAACCAAAGAATTACAGGTCAGTTTTAGTTGGTTATAAGTGGAAAATGACCTGTAGCTTCATTACTAGGGTTGCAAAGGGAGGGTATATTACTCAAAACTGTTTAAGTTAACAGTAAAGTACCAGAACTTTGCTAACTTTCATGTTTTTATTTCAGCAGATGACTTCTTGTGGCTTTTTTGTGTACTTCTGATTATCACAGGTGTCTGTAATTATGTCTGGCCCTCTGTGGCCTTATCACATGTAAAGTAATTAAATAATAATGAAAAGGCTGTTATCCTAGATATAAACCAACTTAGTGAATACCATTGGTGTTTAATATGAGGGTTTCAGCAAGAAATATCCTTAAAATATTTTTAACACGTTTTATTTAAAAAATTGTCTATCGAAAAAATATTAGTTGTACATTTTTTCAAAGTCAATTCCTTCCTATATTTGTCTGCTTCCCTGTCTCCCTCTCAGAAAGCAGGCATCACGTTTAAGGTGGACAACCGGCTGCCCAACCTGGTAAACCTGAACGAGGACCCGCAGCTGTCGGAGATGCTGTTATACATGATTAAGGAGGGACAGACCAAGGTCGGCCAGCACAAGTCAGAGTCCACCCACGACATCCAGCTGTCTGGGGCCCTTATCGCAGACCACCACTGGTGAGGAGAACTGACCCACCTCTTCTTTGGTTTTAAGTAGCGTCTTTTAAAAAGGGGAAGCACCATTTTAAATAAAAAAATTAAATCGCCTTTATTTAACCAGGTAGGCCAGTTGAGAACAAGTTCTCATTTACAAGTGCGACCTGGCCAAGATAAAGCAAAGCAGTGCGACAAAAACAACAACACAGAGTTACACATGGGATAAACAAACATAGTCAATAACACAATAGAAAAATCTGTATACAGTGTGTGCAAATGAAGTAAGAAGGTAAGGCAATAAATAGGCCAATAGTGGCGAAGTAATTACAATTTAGCAATTTAAACTGGAGTGATAGATGTGCAGATGAGGATGTGCAAGTAGAAATACTGATGTGCAAAAGAGCAGAAAAACAAATATGGGGATGAGGTAGGTAGTTGGTTGGATGGGCTGGAAGGAAAGTCGGCCAAAGGGAGTTTTGGCTTTGGGGATGACCAGTGAAATATTTAATTATTTTTATTTCACCTTTTATTTAACCAGGTAGGCCAGTTGAGAACAAGTTCTCATTTACAACTGCAACCTGGCCAAGATAAAGCAAAGCACTGCGACAAAAACAACAGAGTTGTCTGTCCGTAGAATTTTTTTTTTCTTCTCCAGGTTATTTAATAGGAAAAACCTCTATTCCAGTGTCCTTTTGTTGTCATTCTTGTATGGTTTCAGTTGCGTTATGGCTAGAATTGACTAAACTGTGCCTTTCCAGTGTCATTTCCAATGTGAATGGTGAAATCAGCATCATCCCCATGGAAAACGCCAAGACCTTTGTCAACGGGAACCTGGTATCTGAGACCACTGTCCTGCATCATGTACGTATTGTGTACACACACACAATGAATAATAAAAAGCACAAGGCACAATATTAGAAACCTGAATGTGAGCTCAATCATGAATCACTCACGTTTATTTTATTTTATATATCTCTGTGGTTTCTAGGGTGACAGGGTGATCCTGGGCGGGGACCATTACTTCCGCTTCAACCACCCGGCAGAGGTGCAGTCTGGGAAACGCGTGTCATGCTGGACGGGCGACGGAGATGGCCATAAGGACTTTGAGTTTGCCAAAAATGAGCTGCTCTCCGCGCAAAGAGCGCAGTGAGTCAACCACAAGATTCAGAAACGATTGCGATAGGATTCCTGTCACACGTCAATGTGAATAACTGAAAGTCCCATGCGTACTGGGTGAAAATATTTTTAGATCACATCGATGATGCAATACTGCACTCGTTCGAAAACTTTTAATGCAACTAGGCGGCCATTTTGTTTCTATCTAGACTGGAAGAGGAGATCGAGGAGGCCAGGCTGAAGGCCAAAGAGGAGATGATGCAGGGGATCCAGGTGGCCAAAGAGATGGCCCAGAAGGAGCTGTCGGACCAGAAGACTCAGTATGAGAACAGGATCAAAGCCCTGGAGAGAGAACTGGTACGCCAACCATGGCTTTACGGACATGTAGGACTAATGTGTGAATGAAAACACTGACAAATCTCGGCCACTGCCTTCATGTTCACACCAGACCTTATGTAAAGTACCATGGTGTCTTCACTGTCTTGTATAAAGTGAGTGTTTTGGTGTAATGTCAGGGCTACTGAATTGACCAATGACCAGCTAAATCAAACGCACCACATATTTTTAAGTGTTGGCTACTTATTCGGCATAGTCACTTGGTGTAACATTTTGTAGTCATAGGGATACCACGGCAGGGTTTTTTCTGCATAGAAAAGTATTGGGTGGGCCGCTTAAGTGTTTTCTCGGTCCAACTCTTAAAATCTTTACATTTGTAATACATTTTCAAGAGGAGCACCTCAGAAATTTCCGGGTGGCGACCGCGCAATTGGCCACAAATACCGCCTAAGTCCCATTTTGATCCAGAAAAAACCCTGCAACGGTGTAACATTTTGTAGTCAGTCATTCAGTGTACTGTTTTGTAGTCATCTGCTCAAATTGCTGACAGATTTGAATGCGAATGTTAAAAAAAATCAGCAAAAACAATATAACATTTTATTGGTCACAAACACATGGTTAGCAGATGTTAATGCGAGCGTTGCGAAACGCTTGTTCTTCTAGTTCCGACAATGCGKTAATATCTAACAAGTAATCTAACAAATTCACAACTACCTTATACACACAATGTAAAGGGATGAATAAGAATATGTACATATAAATATATGGATGAGCGATGGCCGTGCAGCATAGGCGAGAGGCAGTAGATGGTATAGAATACAGTATATATACATATGAGATGAGGTAATATAATATGTAAACATTATTAAAGTGACAGTTTTCAGCAGGTACGAGTGGAGAGAATCAAAACCTTTTATTAAGTCCATTTATTAAAGTGGCCAGAGATTTGAGTCTGTATGTTGGCAACAGCCTCTCTGTTAGTGATGGCTGTTTAACAGTCTGATGGCCTTAAGATAGAAGCTGTTTTTCAGTCTCTCGGTCCCATCTTTGATGCACCTGTACTTACCTCGCCTTCTGGATGATTGTGGGGTGATCAGGCAGTGGCTCGGGTGGTTGTTGTCCTTGATKAACTTTTTGGCCTTTCTGTGACATCGGGTGCTGTAAGGCAGGTAGTTTGCCCCCAGTGATGCGTTGTGCAGACCGCACTACCCTCTGGAGAGCCTTGCGGTTGAGGGCGGTGCAGTTGCTGTACCAGGCGGTGATACAGCCCGACAGGATGCTCTCGATTGTGCATCTGTAAAAGTTTGTGAGGGTTTTAGGTGACAAGCCACCAGTGTYTGGATCCTTCTTTAATCCTTTTATGCTGTTTGAAAATACAATCTGCACAGGTTTCAGCTTTCTGTGGTGACATCACCATGCGGTAAATTGGTTAATAGACCATTAACTTTCAACAAATAACAGCTAGTTTTCAGTTTTCCCCACTCAGACGACTCCCAGACAGCCCTAGCAAAATTCTTGCTTGAGAGAGTTTTTTGCTAAAAAGCTATTTTTGCCCTCTTTTCATGGAAATCTATTACAGTAATGTACTTAATTGTTACACAGAAATGATTTGATATATTAAAACGACTACATTGGGCGTTTTTAAGACCTTTTACTCATTGACAATGGTGCTTTCCTTCCCCCAGGAGGAGGAGAGCGAAAGGAAGCGGTGTCAAGAGATGGACCAGCAGCGGGTGGTCTCCAAGATGGAGGAGCTGCAGGATGCCAAGGTGGAGCTGGAGCAGGAAGTGGACACGCACAAGACACGTCTCCGCCTCCACATGGAGGCCCAGGCCACACGGCAGGCCATGGCCGATCACGGTGTCCGACAGGCCAAGGTGGTGGAGGCCCTCGAGGCAGAGAAGAGGAAGATCGGCAAAGATCTTGAGGAGATGCAAAGGAAAGTGGCGCAGAAAGGAAGCCAGACTCTGAAAAATGGTAAACCATTGTTGGGAATTTTCATCTTCTGGGTTGTATTCACGAGGAAACGGACCGAAACTAGGATGGACTACCTGAACAATTGAAAAACTTAAATTTTCGTTGCAACAATGTGCACAAATGATTACAAACCAGGTGTGAAGTGTATGAATCAGAGATGAGATCGGACAACAATGTAAATACAGTAATAGGAAAGGTTTAACTAATAGCTAGCGCTGTGTTGTAAACATAAGTGTCGTTTCCATTACGTCACAGCATGGTTCTAGTGTTGTAGCTAGTTACAGTTCTGATGACCTGGCGTGTATTCATTAGTCCACACCATAGAAAACTGTAGAAAAACTTTTTGCAAAGGAAACGAGAGTTTCTATTGGACAAACTCGGGTACATCCCTCCCAGTTTTCGTTTTGTCCCTAGAAAATGCACTAATGCTCTGTGGTCTGTTGTCTTAAGTCCCTCCACAGTGGGACGCCATGAAGCTGTCTCTGATGATCGAGGAAGCCAACAAGATCAGTGGCAAACTCACGAAGAACACAGTTTTCAGCAGGTACGAGTGGAGAGAATCAAAATCTTTAGATTCCATTTTATATGAAATAGTCCTTTGTTTTGCTGCATATTGAGATCTTACTGTAGATCCATCTTATCAGGAAATGATCTCCCACTTGTTTTATTTCATTTATTTCACCTTTTATTTGGGCAGGGTGGGATCTCATTGAGTCCAAGGTCTCTTTCGTAAGAAGACCTTTTTAGATTAATCTCAATCTTCACTTTGTTTTTAGACACGAGGGGTCTGGGAAGGAGGGCAGAGGGGGAAAGGGAGAGCTGCAGGTCCAGGTGCAGAACACCAAACTGGGCATCTCCACCTTCTGGACTCTGGAGAAATTCCAGAGCAACCTGGCCGCCATGAGGGAACTCGACCAGGTCAGTAACATTTGAGTTATTCCTTGCTACTAATGCATATGTTGTCCATCTGTCCATCTGCTCAGTTAAACTGAGCAGTCATTTATTCTCCTTCCCCAGGGGGACAGCAGCGCCTGTAAAGATGACGACGTGTTTTACGACCCCAATGATGAGTGGGAGCAAGATATATCGGCTTCCTCAACCGCCTCCTCCTTCTCACGCAGAAGGTAATTTCTAATGTGCATCCCAAATGGAACCCTATTCTCTATATACAGTGGGGAGAACAAGTATTTGATACACTGCCGATTTTGCCGATTTTCCTACTTACAAAGCATGTAGAGGTCTGTAATTTCTATCATAGGTACACTTCAACGGTGAGAGACGGAATCTAAAACAAAAATCCAGAAAATCACATTGTATGATTTTTAAGTAGTTCATTTGCATTTTATTGCATGACATAAGTATTTGATACATCAGAAAAGCAGAACTTAATATTTGGTACAGAAACCTTTGTTTGCAATTAGAGATCATACGTTTCCTGTAGTTCTTGACCAGGTTTGCACACACTGCAGCAGGGATTTTGGCCCACTCCATACAGACCTTCTCCAGATCCTTCAGGTTTCGGGGCTGTCGCTGGGCAATACGGACTTCCAGCTCCCTCCAAAGATTTTCTATTGGGATCAGGTCTGGAGACTGGCTAGGCCACTCCAGGACCTTGAGATGCTTCTTACGGAGCCACTCTTTAGTTGCCCTGGCTGTGTGTTTCGGGTCGTTGTCATGCTGGAAGACCCAGCCACGACCCATCTTCAATGCTCTTACTGAGGGAAGGAGGTTGTTGGCCAAGATCTCGCGATACATGGCCCCATCCATCCTCCCCTCAATACGGTGCAGTTGTCCTGTCCCCTTTGCAGAAAAGCATCCCCAAATAATGATGTTTCCACCTCCATGCTTCACGGTTGGGATGGTGTTCTTGGGGTTGTACTCATCCTTCTTCTTCCCCCAAACACAGCGAGTGGAGTTTAGACCAAAAAGCTCTCTATTTTTGTCTCATCAGACCACATGACCTTCTCCCATTCCTCCTCTGGATCATCCAGATGGTCATTGGCAAACTTCAGACGGGCCTGGACATGCGCTGGCTTGAGCAGGGGGACCTTGCGTGCGCTGCAGGATTTTAATCCATGACGGCGTAGTGTGTTACTAATGGTTTTCTTTGAGACTGTGGTCCCAGCTCTCTTCAGGTCATTGACCAGGTCCTGCCGTGTAGTTCTGGGCTGATCCCTCACCTTCCTCATGATCATTGATGCCCCACGAGGTGAGATCTTGCATGGAGCCCCAGACCGAGGGTGATTGACCGTCATCTTGAACTTCTTCCATTTTCTAATAATTGCGCCAACAGTTGTTGCCTTCTCACCAAGCTGCTTGCCTATTGTCCTGTAGCCCATCCCAGCCTTGTGCAGGTCTACAATTTAACCCTGATGTCCTTACACAGCTCTCTGGTCTTGACCATTGTGGAGAGGTTGGAGTCTGTTTGATTGAGTGTGTGGACAGGTGTCTTTTATACAGGTAACGAGTTCAAACAGGTGCAGTTAATACAGGTAATGAGTGGAGAACAGGAGGGCTTCTTAAAGAAAAACTAACAGGTCTGTGAGAGCCGGAATTCTTACTGGTTGGTAGGTGATCAAATACTTATGTCATGCAATAAAATGCAAATTAATTACTTAAAAATCATACAATGTGATTTTCTGGATTTTTGTTTTAGATTCCGTCTCTCAGTTGAATTGTACCTATGATAAAAATTACCGACCTCTACATGCTTTGTAAGTAGGAAACCTGCAAAATCGGCAGTGTTATCAAATACTTGTTCTCCCCACTGTAGTACACTACTGTTGACCAGGCCCTATGGGGCTGTGGTCAACAATAGTGCACTATGTGTTAACTCGAAATGACACAACGACAAGGTTCCAGTTTAACAAAGTTTACTATACTATATGAACACACTACAAGTAGCCATCACACTCAAGGCTAGGTCCATCAACGACCAGACTTCCTGCGCATGCGCACTCTTGACTGAGTGATAGCCCCGTAATAACAGAAATATAGGGATACTTAAAACATGAACTTAACACTATGTACAGAATAGGGTGCCATTTTGGGACACAAACCTAGTCTCTACTCTTCATTCTCTCTATCCTCCTCAATTGAACTCAAACGCATGCAAAAATGTGTCAGAACTAAGTTGAATATGATGAATGTGGAAAACCGTGTTTTTGAGCTCACTTGAGAGTGAACATAGAAAACTATCATTCGTTGAACATATGGAACATGTTGGGTATTTTCTTCTACGGCGCTTGTATTGATATTTCCACTCTGTTGATTTACTACTTGGCACATCCTGGAAGTCAATGTGTCATTTTTCTTCACCTCAGTGTGAAATAACCACACAGAAACATTTCCCAAATTTTCCCCCTCATGGCAACTTTTTCCCCCACGCTATTTTTCTTGTTGGCTATGTTTATGGGCCTGGTGGTGCCTGCGGTGAAGGAGAGGAGGCCAAAGGAAACATGGAAACCATCTCGGTCTCTCGCTACTCACTCTCACCTGAATCGTCTGGAGTCTACCCTGAACCCACTAGCAGCCACAGCTAGTGCCCTGTTTATCTCTGTCGGTCTGGCTGTGTGTGTCTCGGTCTCCCGTAGCCCTGCTTTTCCCTACGTGTTCACTCCCCGTCATGGATTTTAAAAGCTTTGGATTTTCTGTAAGCCTTAGCTGGAGGGAGTTCACCATTGACGGGAGTGTACAAGTGTGGGAAATCGGGACGCTGCCTGAGAGAACACTCACATTCTGCCGACAATGTTTGGCTCTCAATTATTGGAAATGGCCTCTCTTCTCCTCTGCTCCCGTCTCCTCTCCTTCATCTGCACTGATATGATAACATAGGATAGGTGAATGAAATGTAGCTAGTGCGTGGTGCCTATCAGACATGAATTTGCTTTCACATCAGTGGAAGTTGATGAGGCAATGCTGTTTTAGACTGTTGTGATCCATTCCAAGACACATTAGWAATGTGTGTTTTTTGTTGTTGGTTCCCCCATCATTATAGGAGCAGAAGCCTGTTGAAGAGCAGGAGGATTTCAGGGCGTCTCTACGAAATCCGAGTGCACCCTATTCAAAGCCTTAACAGTAACACCTCACAGTCCTCTGGTATGTGTGTTGTGTTGTGCGGTCCTGTGTGTGTGTAAGACAGTGAAGAACTTTTAATTTCTTTGCCAGGCTACTGCATATAGAAATGAAAGAATGGTACAACATTAGGTGTAAAAAAATATTAAAAATACAGTGCCATGCAAAAGTTTTCATCCCCCTTGGCGTTTTTCCTATTTTGTTGCTTTACAACCTGTAATTTAAATGGATTTTATGAAATGGACATACACAAAATAGTCCAAATTGGCGAAGTGAAAAAATAAATAAAATAACTTCTTTAAAAAAAAATATAAAAAACGGAAAAGTGGTGCGTGCATATGTATTCACCCTTTGCTATGAAGCCCCTAAATAAGATCTGGTGCAACCAATTACCTTCAGAAGTCACATAATTAGTTAAATTGCTCACAGGTGGACTTTATTTGATCTGTCACATGATCTCAGTATATATACACCTGTTCTGAAAGGCCCCAGTCTGCAACACCATTAAGCAAGGGCTACCACCAAGCAAGTGGCACCATGAAGACCAAGGAGCTCTCCAAACAGGTCAGGGACAAAGTTGTGGAGAAGTACAGATCAGGGTTGGGTTATAAAAAATATCTGAAACTTGGAACATCCCACTGAGCACCATTTAAAGAATATGGCACCACAACAAACCTGCCAAGAGAGGGCCACCCACCAAAACTCACGGACCAGGCAAGGAGGGCATTAATTAGAGAGGCAACAAAGAGACCAAAGATAACCCTGAAGGAGCTGCAACGCTCCACAGCCGAGATCCGAGTATCTGTCCATAGGACCACTTTAAGCCGTACATTCCACAGAGCTGGGCTTTACAGAAGAGTGTCCAGAAAAAAGCTATTGCTTAAAGAAAACAATAAGCAAACACGTTTGGTGTTTGCCAAAAGGCATGTGGGAGGCTCCCCAAACATATGGAAGAAGGTACTCTGGTCAGATGAGACTTAAATTGAGCTTTTTGGCCATCAAGGAAAACACTATGTCTGGGGCAAACCCAACACCTCTCATCACCCCGAGAACATCATCCTCACCGTGAAGTATGGTGGTGGTAGCATCATGCTCTGGGGATGTTTTTCATCGGCAGGGACTGGGAAACAGGTCAGATTTGAAGGAATGATGGATGGCGCTAAATACAGGGAAATTCTTGAGGGAAACCTGTTTCAATCTTCCAGAGATTTGAGACTGGGATGGAGATTCACCTTCCAGCAGGACAATGACCATAAGCATACTGCTAAAGCAACACTCGAGTGGTTTAAGGGGAAACATTTAATTGTCTTGGAATGGCCTAGTCAAAGCCCAGTCCTCAATCCAATTGAGAATCTGTGGTATGACTTAAAGATTGCTGTACACCAGCGGAACCCATCCAACTTGAAGGAGCTGGAGCAGTTTTGCCTTGAAGAATGGGCAAAAATCCCAGTGGCTAGATGTGCCAAGCTTATAGAGACATACCCCAAGAGACTTGCAGCTGTAATTGCTGCAAAAGGTGGCTCTACAAAGTATTGACTTTGGGGGGGTGAACAGTTATGCATGCTCAAGTTTTCTGTTTTTTTTGGTCTTATTTCTTGTTTGTTTCACAATAAAAACATATTTTGCATCTTCAAAGTGGTATGTGTGTTGTGTAAATCAAATGATACAACCTGGAATTAAAATCGATATTTGGTGGTTTGTAAGGCAACAAAATAGGAAAAATGCCAAGGGGGTTGAATACTTTCGCAAGCCACTGTAGGCCTACAGTTCTAGCTCTCGTAGTCCACGTGGAGTTTCCTTCATATTTCACGTAATTATTTTGGCCAACTTGTCTGTCTCTGTTCCAGGTCTGATGGGTGTGGCCAAACCGCCCTCGCTGCACCCCAGCTCATTAGGTTCCACCCTGCCGGGGATCTGCAAACATTTGATTGGCCAGATGGTGGGCCAGCTACGCTGGTGTCACAGCTACGAGGAGAGCATTGCAGACAGGCTGAGCTCTGACCTCTACTGTGTGTACACAGCCGTGACGACCATCTCCGGCCTGTACGATGGCCTGGACGATGACTGTCAGGAGAGTGGTAAGTCTGCATCTCAAAATTCACAATGTTCCATGCTTCAATGTTCCATGGCTCAGTAGGTTATGTGCTTGCAACACCAGGGGCCGGTTGCACCAGGTGACTGTAAGTGGGTTGTACATCTATGTCCAATGTAAAATGTGCTCTACGCTGGACCTAAATATTACACCTGTTGCACCACCTGGGCGTAAACCCTAATACGAGCTACACCTAGGCGTAGATTCTACACCTCGTAGGGAGCAGGCGTGTGGTGTTAAATTGAAATCTTCATCATGATATGCACAGAAAATAATAGCAATCTATATTTTCGAAAGGACGCAAGTCTCGTGTTCATATTTCACAATCTCCGTGGGCTTTTTGAGTTGCCTAAGCACGAGTCATTAGCAAAATAATACACTTGATTTATGCTACATTATAGCATGCCGAATGTGTCTGCTCAGATATTAGCAAACTAATAGAGGAGCTGCCTCCTCCACTTATTTGCCCAGCCAGAGATCAAATAACCAGACAGAGATTCGGTGAATCAAAATTACATTGATTAAAAGACGAGGGCTTTTAGTCGGGGATATAGCCTGGGCTACTATGTGAATGAAGAGAGAAATTATCACACCTTATATGCTAGTACATTCTATAACATTCTTGCAAAATGTTCTGATAACAATGTTAGACAAACGAACTAGACGAGTCTCCAGGCTTGTTTCAAAGCAGCGCTATAACGCTGTCCCAATCATAGCGGTGCTGAAATTATAGTTGACCACACACGGCTATTGCTTCAGTAGAATGGCGCCGGAGAGGATGGCTGTTTTATGTGCTCCTAACCAACTGTGCCATTTTGTTAGTTTTTTGTATTGTTTGTAACTTATTTTGTACATAATGTTGCTGCTACCATCTCTTATGACCGAAAATAACTTCTGGACATCAGAACAGCGATTACTCACCTCAAACTGGAAGAAGCTTTTTCCTTTAACGAGTCCGATGCGAAGGATATACTGCTTTCTCGTGAACAGGCCCAAATCCCTGTAATTTGTGTGAAGAAAAGACGGAAAAAAGTGGGCGGGGGTCGGGCTGCCTTCTGAGAATTCGTAGGCGAGTGAGTAAACCCCCACTGCCATCCTTTCTATTGGCCAACGTGCAATCATTGGAAAATAAAATTGATGACCTACGATCAAGATTATCCTACCGACGGGACATTAAAAACTGTAATATCTTATGTTTCACTGAGTCGGCGCAGAGAAAATGGAGCTGGCGGGATTTTCCATGCACCGGCAGGACAGAGAAGCTACGTCTGGTAAGACAAGGGGTGGGGGTGTGTCTACTTGTCAATAACAGCTGGTGCGCGATGTTTAATATTAAAGAAGTCTCGAGTACCTTATGATAAGCTGTAGACCACACTATCTACCAAGAGTTCTCATCTATATTATTCGTAGCCATCTATTTACCACCACAAACCGATGCTGGCACTAAGACCGCACTCAACCAACTGTATAAGGCCATAAGCAAACAAGAAAATGCTCATCCAGAAGCGGTGCTCCTAGTGGCCGGGGACTTTAACGCAGGCAAACAAATCAGAGGAACCAGAGGGGGAAAAATACTCTAGACCCCCTTTACTCCACACACAGAGATGCATACAAGCTCTACCCCGCCCTCCATTTGGCAAGTCTTACCATAATTCTATCCTCCTGATTCCTGCTTACAAGCAAAAACTAAACCAGGAGTACCAGTGACTCCGTCAATACGGAAGTGGTCAGATGACGTGGATGCTACGCTACAGGACTGGTTTCCTAGCACAGACTGGAATATGTTCCGGAATTCATCCAATGGCATTGAGGAGTATATTCTACCTCAGTCATTGTCTTCATCTATAAGTGCATCGACGACGTCGTCCCCTCAGTGACCGTACCAGAAGCTATGGAGTACAGGCAACATCCGCATCGAGCTAAAGGCTAGAGCTGCCGCTTTCAAGGAGCGGGACACTAATCCGGACACTTATAAGAAATCCAGCTATGCACTCAGAAAAACCATCAAACAAGCAAAGCGTCAATACAGGATTAAGAATCCTACTACACTGGCTCTGACACTCCACGGATGTGTCAGGGCTTGAAAACTATTATGTACTACAAAGGGAAACCCAGACACGAGCTGCCCAGTGAGGCRAGCCTGCCAGACAAGCTAAATGCTCGCTTCGAGGCAAGCATCACTGAAGCATGCATGAGAGCACCAGCTGTTCTGGATGACTGTGTGATAATGCTCTCGGTAGCTGATGTGGGCAAGACCTTTATATTTACAAAGCCTCTGGGCCAGACGGATTACCAGAACATGTACTCAAAGCATGCGCGGACTAACTGGCAAGTGTCTTCACTGACATTTTCAAACCCTGCCCTAGACCCACTCCACCGGAGCGCCAAGTCTACGACCAAAAGGCTCCTTAACAGCTTCTACCCCCAAGCCATAAGACTGCTGAACAGTTAATCAAATGGCCACCGGACTATTTACGTTGACCTCCCCCATTTGTTTTGTACACTGCTGCTACTCGCTGTTTATTATCTATGCATAGTTACTTCACCCCTAGCTGGACTAACCTGTACCCCCGCACATTGACTCTACCGGTACCCCCTGGATATAGCCTTGTTATTTTATTGTTATTTTTTATWATTTTTTACTTTAGTTTATTTGGTAAATATTTTAACTCTTTCTTGGAACAGCACTGTTGGTTAAGGGCTTGTAAGTAAGCGTTTCACGGTAAGGTTGTATACACTTGTTGTATTCGGCTCGTGACATATATAGTTTAATTTGAAAGTATTTAAAACGTTTGGATAACTAAGAGTTTCATTAAGCAACAATATGATAAATTACTTCAATTGCATTTGCTTACTTTATTCCAATATTTTGGTCATTCATTTCCACAGTAATTATTGATTGATCCATCCAGTTGTGGTTAAGAAAACGTGCATGCGTAGTGCTGGGCTTTGCAAAGTGATGGAACATGCCTTGGAAGTTTGTATGGTAAGGATGGTAACACCCTAGTAACGGGCGCTGCCTAGCAACCATCAAATCTCATGAACGCGCATTGCTTACGCCGGACTTAGCTATGACTAGTCTTATTTTTGGTTGGTGCAATAGATGTAAATTCTGATCTCAAAGTCGGAAGCGCAACGCCCGACCAAGCATGTAAGACCAACTTTTTTATGCCCAACTGGTGCAACCGTCCCCAGGGTTTTAGGTTAAAGTATATCTCACTGTCAATGTTGAGAGTACTGTAAGTTTCTCTTCCATTAATCATGAATGTGACCCTGGTCTTATACACCTATAGTAAAGTCTTTGTCAGTGCTTGGCTCTCCAGAAATAGCAGGTTTAAGCCTTCAGAAATTATTCACACCTCTTGACTTTTCAGAAACATTTTGTTACAAAGTGGGATTAAAATGAATTAATTTGTCAACGATCTACACAAAATACTCAGTCAAAGTGGAAGAGAAATTATAACATTTGTAAAAAATGTATGAAAAATAAAACTCTTCATTAGATAAGTATTCAAACCCCTGAGTCAATACATGTTAGAATCACCTTTGGCAGCAATTACAGCTGTGAGTCTTTCTGGGTAAGTCTCTAAGAGCTTTGCACTCCTGGATTGTACAATATTTACACATTCTTCTTAAATAAAAATTATTCAAGCAGCATACCACCCTGCAACCCACTACTGGCTTGCTTCTGAAACTAAGCAGGGTTGCTCCTGGTCAGTCCCTGGATGGGAGACCAGATGCTGCTGGAAGTGGTGGGCCAGCAGGAGGCACCCTTTCCTCTGGTCTAACAAAAATATCCCAATGCCTCAGGGCAGTGATTGGGGACATTGCCCTGTGTAGGGTGACGTCTTTCGGATGGGCCATCTAATCATCCCCCCCTCCTCTCCCCTGTAACTTTTCCCCAGGCCATGGCTGTAAATGAGAATGTGTTCTCAGTCAACTTTCCTGGTAAAATAAGGGTTATTAAAATAAAAAACCTCCGTGGTTGTTGATCATTGCTAGSCAGCCATTTTCAAGTCTTGCCATAGATTTTCAAGACGATTTTTAAGTCAACTGTAACTAGGTCACTCGGGACCATTCAATGTCGACTTGGTAAGCAACTCCAGTGTATATGCACTAGTTGGGCCTTGTTTTTTTTAGGTTATTGTCCTGCTGAAAGGTGAATTGGCCTCCCAGTGTCTGTTGAAAACCTGCTTTAGTTTGCTTTCCCTCTATGATTTTTGCGTGTGCTTAGCTCTATTCTGTTTATTTTTATCCTAAAAAAACTCCCTAATACCCATAACATGATGCAGCCACCACCATTCTTGAAATTATGAAGAGTGGTACTCAGTGATGTGTTGGATTTGCCCCCAAACATAACACTTTGTATTCAAATCAAAGTTTATTTGTCACGTGCACCGAATACAACAGGTGTAGACTTTACAGTGAAATGCTTACTTACAAGCCCTAACCAACAGTTCAATTTTTAAGTAAAAAAATATGTATTAGGTAAATAGATAAGTAAAGAAACAAAAGAAAAATTGTAAAATGCAGCAGTTGCCGTACCAGGCAGTGATGCAACCATTCAGGATGCTCTCGATGTTGCAGCTGTAGAACCTTTTGAGGATCTGAAGACCCATGCCAAATCTTTTCAGTCTCCTGAGGGGGAATAGGTTTTGTGGTGCCCTTTTCACGACTGTCTTGATGTGTTTGGACCGTTCTAGTTTGTTGGTGATGTGGACACCAAGGAACTTGAAGCTCTCAACCTGCTCCACTACAGCCCCGTCGATGAAAATGGGGGCGTGCTCGGTCCGCCTTTTCCTGTAGTCCACAATCATCTCCTCTGTCTTGATTACGTTGAGGGATAGGTTGTTATTCTGGCACCACCTGGCCAGGTCTCTGACCTCCCTATAGGCTGTCTCGTCGTTGTCGGTGATCAGGCCTACCACTGTTGTCGTCTGCAAAATGCATTCGTGGGTGAACAGGGAGTACAGGAGGGGACCGAGCACGCACCCCTGAGGGGCTCCAGTGTTGAGGATCAGCGTGGCAGATGTGTTGCTACTTACTCTCACCACCTGGGGGCAGCCCGTCAGGAAGTCCAGGATCCAGTTGCATTTTGAGGTGTTTAGTCCCAGGATCCTTAGCTTAGTGATGAGCTTTGAGGGTACTATGGTGTTGAACGCTGAGCTGTAGTCAATTAATAGCATTCTCACGTAGGTGTTCCTTTTGTCCAGGTGGGACAAAAAGGTTGCTAGATCGAATCCACGAGCTGACAAGTTAAAAATCTGTCATTCTGCCCCTGAACAAGGCAGTTAACCCACTGTTCCTAGGCCGTCATTGTTAATATGAATTTGTTCTTAACTGACTTGCCTAGTTAAAGGTAATAATATTAAAAATAAGACATTTGGAAATAGACTTCTGTTCGTAACTTTATTTTGTCTTAAAGCTTTTATGGTAGGAGGATAGGTTATTGGAGGGATTCTTACTCCTCGCACAGATTATTTATTTTTTAATAATCTTAAACTTGTTATTAGATTTTTCTATAGGCTATTGATATTGTTTGTCCTTACTCATTATTAGTCCCCTGGCTTCCGTATGTTTTTGAGATGTTCAATCTACTTTTGAGATGGAACTGTTAATTATTCTAATTGTTTGATCGGTAGAGAAAGCATGCATAAAACGATGAAAGCCCAAAGTCATATTCATATTGATTGGAGAGACAAGGGAATATAGCTGTTTTTTTTTGTTTTTTTTTTTACCGCTGGACACAATATAGTTAGGGAGTGTCAGTTATAAAAATGTATAGGTTTAGGCTATTTTAAGGCCCATGCATCTGACAGAAGGCGAGAAACAATATTTTATGACGGGACATTTTGCGCTGCTTTGGTGGAATTATCTGGTCTTTCTAGCCTACATTCCTCTTGCGTTCTGTAGGCTTATATAACAGGCTATTTATTGAAATGCGCTATAGCAAATAGGAATAGGCAGATTACTTGGAATGTCACTTGTATGCTGCCCTGCCGTCTGCTGCCCAACTCCATTCTTTAGGCTACTACGCGGTGCCAGTCAAGTTCAAATAGGCTAAGCCATCGTCTGTCACATCACAATGTCCTCACCATCGACAATGGCTGTCAAACATCGTCGATAGTATCGTCTATCGTAATATTTCCCAACCCTAGTCACTATACTCAGTTCAGTCGAGGGCAGGCTAAACTGAATGAACAACAGAGACAAGATGCAAGTATTAACATTTTATTAAAAGAGTTTGGGGAATGACTTCGTCATTGATCATCGGAGCCAGATTCTAGTATGCAGGTAGCACTATGCGGGGCAGCTGGCATTGAAACCATCCCACTGGGAGAAAAAGTTTCCGATGACGGACCTTCAGCTGCTGGAGGTGGAGGGTCGGCGTTGAAACGTTTGCTGTAAGACGTGAGGGAACAAGAGTAAACCGTCATTTAAATGCATCAAAATATGTATTCCCAATGGTGAGCCGAGAGCACGTTGATTATTGCACCAGTATGCAAATTCAAATCAAATCATATGAATTTATAAAGCCCTTTTTACATCAGCAGACATCACAAAGTGCTTATACAGAAACCCAGCCTAAAACCCCAAATGGCAAGCAATGCAGCTGTAGAAGCATAGTGGCTAGAAAAAAGAAAGGCAGGAACCAGTCCTCTTCTGGCTGTGCCAGGTGGAGATTATAAGAGTACATGGTCATTAAGGCCAGATCGTTCTTCATGATGTTCAAATGTTCATAGATGACCAACAGGGTCAAATAATAATCATGGTGGTTGTAGAGGGTGCTACAGGTCAGTACCTCAGGAGTAAATGACAGTTGGCTTTTCATAGCCAAACATTCAGAGGTTGAGAGAGAAGCAGTCGAAAACAGCAGGTCCGGGACAGGGTAGCACGTCCGGTGAACAGGTGAGGGTTCCATAGCCGCAAGCCATGGAATATTGACTACCAAGTATCTTGGTAGTATTTTGATACTGATATTGTGAAAAACATACCCTTTTGCCTTCTACTTGAAAATAATTAACTTTTAAACGTATAACCAGCGTTTATTCACTAGGAACCAAAAGGGAAGAATCAGTAAACGACCCATCTGAATTCGTCCAATAAGAAACTCTTGTTTTTGTTGCAAAAAGTTTTGCTAAGTTGTACACCACATGACATTTTTAAAATACAAAATTGACCTGTTGTAATGTATTCCTTATTCTGTCTCTATGTCCCAGTGTTTGTGTTAGAGGCTGAGGCTCCGACACAGCTGGTGAAGGCCACCTCGGCCATCGAGAGAGCCGTGTTTATCACCATGCAGTGGGTGGCCAGCGTCAAGCCCAGAGCCGGACCCCTCTACACCGTCGCAGAGGAGCTCAAGACCCAAGTCAAGAGAATGGGTGGTTACTTTCAGCTTCTCATCCAGGTAGACATTTCCGTCAGCACTTTTAACTTAAATACATCAGACAATAGAATTAACAATGTATCAGACTAGGACTGTCTTGAAAAAGAGATGTTATCTTAATGAAACTGACCTGGATAAATATAGGTTGGCTAAGGTATTACATTCCAAAAGGTACACAAAGGACACATCGGAGCATTGAAACTATTGAACACGGTGTATTCAAAAAGCAGCCGCTGTATGTGAATGTACAACATGCAGATATACCTATGCACCAAAAACATTCAATCACACCTACAGTGCATTCGGAAAGTACTCAGACTTTACATTTGATTACTTTACAGTATTATTCTAAAATGGGTTAAATCATTTTACCCCATAATGACAAAGTAAAAACAGGTTTCGTAGAATTTTTTGCAAATGTATTAAAAATATAAAACTGAAATATTACATTTACATAACTATTCAGATCGTTTACTCAGTACTTTGTTGAAGCACCTTTGGCAGCAATTACAGTCTTCTTTGGTATAACGCTTGGCACCTTTATTTGGGGAGTTTCTCCTATTCTTCTCTGCAGATCCTCAAGCTCTCTCAGGTTGGATTGGGAGCATCGCTGCACAGCTATTTTCAGGTCTCTCCAGAGATGTTCGATCGGGTTCAAGTCCGTGCTCTGGCTGGGCCACTCAAGGACATTCAGAGACTTGTCCCGATGCCACACCTGCGTTGTGCTGCGTCTTGGCTGTGTGCTTAAGGTCGTTATCCAGTCTGAGGTCCTGAGCAGGTTTTCATCAAGAATCTCTTTGTACTTTGCTCTGGTCATCTTTCCCTCGATCCTGACTAGTCTCCCTGCCACTGAAAACATCCTCATGCCATGATGCTGCCAACACCATGCTTCACCGTAGGGATGGTGCCAGGTTTCCTCCAGATGTGACGCTTGACATTCAGGCCAAACAGTTCAATCTTGTTTTCATCAGACCAGAGAATCTTGTTCCTCATGGTCTGAGAGTCTTTAGGTGCCTTTTGGCAAACTCCAAGTGGACTGTCATGTGCCTTTTTACTGAGGAGTGGCTTCCGTCTGGCCACTCTACCACAAAGGTCTGAATGGTGGAGTTCTGTAGAAATGGTTGTCATTCTGGAAGGTTCTCCCATCTCCACAGAGGAACTCTGGAGCTTTGTCAGTGACCATCACGTTTCCTGGTCACCTCCCAGACCAAGGCCCTTCTCCCCCGATTTCTCAGTTTGGCCGGGCGGCCAGCTCTAGGAAGAGTCTTCGTGGATCCAAACTTCTTCCATTTAAGAATGATGGAGGCCACTGTGTTCTTGGGGATCTTCCATGCTGCAGACATTTTTTGGTACCCTTCCCCAGATCTGTGCCTCGACACAATCCTGCGTCGGAGCTCTACAGCCAATTCCTTCGACCTCATGGCTTGGTTTTTGCTCTGACATGCACTATTAACTGTGGGACTTTGTATAGACAGGTGTGTGCCTTTCCAAATCATGTCYAATCAATTGAATTTACCACAGGTGGATTCCAATCAAGTTGTAGAAACATCTCAAGAATGACCAATGGAAACAGGATCCACTTGCTACAATTTCTTAAAACCTGTCTTCGCTTTGTCATTATGGGGTTTTGTGTGTAGATTGAGGGGAAAAAATCTATATTTAATCAATTGTAGAATAAAGCTGTAACAGAATGTGGGAAAGGGATCTGAATATTTTCTGAAGGCACTGTATGTACAGTACACATACATTGTTGACTAGTTTACTGCAAGTAATGTCATAGCGAATTACAGTAAAGATTTTCTAGAAATATCAGTTTTTATCCCAATTAAACTGAAAAGACACAAACGCTGCAAAAGGAAAATCTTTTTCAATCGAGTTGGGTTGACACCTCACTGGCTCATCAAAATTCACCTCACTGATTGACGGGTTTTAGCTTTGAGCTGTTTTGACTCCTCGTATGGAAATCGCAGAGCGTAGGGGAATTCTCAACCTTCAGCCTCAAGTCCAACATGAATGAATGTATATTATACAGTGCCTAATGAAAGTCTACACATGCCTTGCACGGTCTTTACATTTTGCTGCCTTAAAATTATGTTTTAAAGAATGCTACCGATGTACACAACCTACTCCAGCGTTGCACAAGTCTTAGGGCAACATATAATATCCATTGTTTGTGTAAATATTGCTCAAGGTCAGTACATTTGGTAGGGAGTCATTGATGGAGAACAATATTCAAACCGTGTCTCTGATTTTCAAGCCGGTTTAAGTCAGGATTGAGACTGGACCTTTCAGGAACACTCAAAACAAATTGGAAAGCCATTCTGGTGTGTCTTTGACATAAACATGTGTGTAAYTGTCCCGCTGAAAAATAACTATCCCACGGTTAGGTATTCAGAAGGCTGAGGCAGGGTTGCCTCTTACTTTTTATCTGGGCTTTGTTCCTTTCATATATATTTAGATCCTGACAAACTCCCTAGTCTCCCAGTCTCTGCAATAACATTGCATTCACTCCACGTTATTGGCCTGTATGACAATGTTAAATCCACTTCAAAACATCTTCACCTTGTCTTTAACTTTGAAAATGTGGCCTAGATTGTGTAGATAGCTAGGAAAACAATTAAATATATTCCCTTTTGAGATGACATTTTAAGGCAGCAAAATGTGAAGACTGTGCAAGGTGTGTGTGAAGACCTTCACTACATTTGAGTAATTTAGCAGACAATCTTATCCAGAGCGACTTACTGGAGCAATTAGGGTTAAGTGCCTTGCTCAAGGGCATATCGACAGATTTAGCCTAGTCAGCTAGGGGATTGAAACAAGAAACATTTTGGTTACTGGCCCAACCTCTTAACCGCAAGGTTACCACCCAGCCCACACTAGTCACTAGTGGCGGTATACAGTGCCTTCAAAATGTATTCATACCCCTTGACTCATTACACATTTTGTTGTTGCAGCCTGAATTCAAAATTGATTAAATATATTTTTTTTCTCTCACCTATCTACTGTACACACAATACCCCATAATGACAAAGTGAAAACATGTTTTTAGACATTTTTGAAAATGAAATGCGTATCTCATTTACATAGGTATTCTCACCCAAAGAGTCAATACTTTGTAGAAGCACCATTGGCAGCAATTACAGCTGTGAGTCTCTCTGGGTAAATCTCTGAGAGCTTTCCACACCTGGATTGTAGAACATTTGCTCATTTATTCTTTTCAAAATGCTTCAAGCACTATACATTTGGTTGTTGATCATTGCTAGACAACCATTTTCAGGTCTTGCCATAGATTTTCAAGTAGATTTAAGTCAAAACTGTATCTCGGCCACTCCGGAACAGCCACTGTCTTCTTGGTAAGCAACTCCAGTGTAGATTTGGCCTTATGTTTTAAGTTATTGTTCTGCTGAAAGGTTAATTAATCTCCCAGTGTCTGGTGGAAAGCAGATTGAACAATGTTTTCCTCTAAGATTTTGCCTGTGCTTAGCTCTATTCTATAAAATTTATTTTCCTGAAAAACTCCCCAGTCCTTAACGACTACAAGCATACCCATAACACGATGTAGCCACCACTATGCTTGAAAATATGGAGAGTGGTACTCTGTAATGCGTTCTACTGGATTTGCCCCAAATTTGCCACATTTGTTTGTAGTATTACTTTAGTGCCTTGTGCAAACAGGATGCATGTTTTGGAATATTTGTTTTCTGTACAGGCTTCCTTCTTTTCCCTCTCAATTAGGTTAGTATTGTGGAGTAACTACAATGTAATGTGACTTGTTAAGCACATTTTTACTCCTGAACTTATTTAGGCTTGCCATAACACAGGTTGAATAGTTATTGACTCAAGACATATCAGCTTTTCATTTTGAATTAATTTGTAAAATGTTCTAAAAACGTAATTCCATTTTGACATGGTGGGGTGTGTCGGCCAGTGACATAAAATATCTTTAATACATTACAAATTCAGGCTGTAACACAAGAAACAAATTAAACCACCTTTTCCACCCATCTCACCCTCCTTTCACACTACTGTATGTCTTTAAACGTTAAAAATTTTTTACATTTGAAAGTCATTAACCTTTTAAGCTTTTTTCCCTAGTTCATTATGTATTTATTCAAATACAATATATCTTCGCATTCACAAATAGTATGAGTACATTTATTTTATTGAGCAAACTCTCTTATCCAGAGCGACTTGCAGTTAGTGCATTAATTTTACTTTGGCTAAGTAAGACAACCACGTTTCAATCATATTAAATAAATGTTGCCTTATTAAAGTAGTTATCAGCAAAGTCAGTGATAGTAGGAAAAGGCAAGTGTTTTTTAAATTTTATTCAAATGTTATTTAACATCCAATTCCCGTGGGCTGTGACCAGGGCTGTGACTCTGAGATCTCGTCCATGGTGACCGAGGCCCACAGGAAGAGTGGTCAGTGTCTGGACACGGCACTGCTGGTCATCAGCCACCTGGCCGCGCTTACCGCCACCCAGCTCCATTTGACCGAGCTGGGCTCTGAGGCCACAGGCAAGGTAAATGTTACCTCTCTCGCTCTCTCGCTCTCTCGTTCTCTCTCGCTCTCTCTTTCTCTCTCGCTCTCTCTCACCATATACTGCCTTTCGTATTGATTGAGAATGGATAAGATACTGGGCATGAAGGCTTTGTGGTGCTTTGGTGGAAATAACGAAGCCATGATGTATCCTGCCTGGATGCTTCATCTCCACTCCCCTCCTCAATTCAAAATAATGATATAACTGGACCCAGTGACACACACATCCTAAATATAGCTTGAGGTGAGCATGGCTAATCATGCTGGTTTGCGGAGGATCAAGAAAGAGTCTCTCAAAAGTTGTTTGTCGTTTCTCTTTCCCCAGCGGTCTGTGGCCCTGTCTCTTTTGGAGGGGACTTGTAAAGGGGTGCACTCTCTCCTGGAAGAGGGTCTGACAATCTCCAACGAGATGCTGAGAGATGCGCAGCTGGCCTATCCCAGGACTCCGGTACGTAGCCACCATTTAGTATTCACTGTCTATATGACTTCTCTATAGGAATTGTTTTGATATACACTGCCGTTCAACAGTTTGGGGTCAGTTAGAAATGTCCTTGTTTTTGAAAGTAACATCAATAACATTAAAATAACATCAAATTGATCAGAAATACAGTGTAGACGTTGAATGACTATTGTAGCTGGAAACAGGTGATTTTAATTTTTAAATGTATTTTTAATGGAATATCTACATCGGCGTACAGAGGCCCATTATCAGCAACCATCACTCCTGTGTTCCAATGGCACGTTGTGTTAGCTAATCCAAGTTTATCATTTTAAAAGGCTAATTGATCATTAGAAAACCCTTTTGCAATTATGTTAGCACAGCTGAAAACTGTTGTTCGTTTTTTTGTGTTTCCCCCCCACACACCTTTATTTAACCAGGTAGACCAGTTGAGAACAAGTTCTCATTTACAAGTGCGACCTGGCCAAGATAAAGCAAAGCAGTGCGACAACAACACAGAGTTACACGTGGGATAAACAAAAGTACAGTCAATAACACAATAGAAAAATCTATATACAATGTGTGCAAATGGAGTAAGGAGGTAAGGCAATAAATAGGCCATAGTAGCGAAGTAATTACAATTACTGTGATAGACTGCATCCAGTTTGCTGAGAAGAGTGTTGGAGGCTATTTTGTAAAGGACATCACCGAAGTCGAGGATCGGTAGAATAGTCAGTTTTACGAGGGTATGTTTGGCAGCATGAGTGAAGGAGGCTTTGTTGTGAAATAGGAAGCCGATTCTAGATTTAATTTTGGATTGGAGATGCTTAATGTGAATTAGATGCTTAATGTGAAAGAGTTTACAGTCTAGCCAGACACCTAGGTATTTGTAGTTGTCCACATATTCTAAGTCAGATCCGTCCAGAGTAGTGATGTTAGTTGGGCGGGCGGGTGCGGGCAGCGATCGGTTGAAGAGCATGCATTTAGTTTTACTAGTGTTTTAAGAGCAGTTGGAGGCCATGGAAGGAGTGTTGTATGGCACTGAAGCTCGTTTGGAGGTTTGTTAACACAGTGTCCAAAGAAGGGCCAGATGTATACAGAATGGTGTCGTCTGCGTAGAGGTGGATCAAGGAATCACCCGCAGCAAGAGCGACATCATTGATATATATACAGAGAAAAGAGTCGCCCGAGAATTGAACCCTGTGGCACCCCCATAGAGACTGTCAGAGGTCCGGACAACAGGCCCTCCCGATTTGAAACATTGAACTCTATCTGAGAAGTAGTTGGTGAACCAGGCGAGGCAGTCATTTTGAGAAACCAAGGCTGTTGAGTCTGCCGATAAGAATACGGTGATTGACAGAGTTGAAAGCCTTGTCCAGGTTGATGAAGACGGCTGCACAGTACTGTCTTTTATCGATGGCGGTTATGATATTGTTTAGGACCTTGAGCGTGGCTGAGGTGCACCAGTGACCAGCTCGGAAACCGGATTGCACAGCGGAGAAGGTACGGTGGGATTCGAAATGGTCAGTGATCTGTTTAACTTGGCTTTCGAAGACTTTAGAAAGGCAGGGTAGGATAGATATAGGTCTGTAACAGTTTGGGTCTAGAGTGTCACCCCCTGTGAAGAGGGAGATGACCGCGGCAGCTTTTCAACCTTTAGGAATCTCGGACGATACGAAAGAGAGGTTGAACAGGGTAGTAATAGGGGTTGCAGCAATGGYGGTGCATAATTTTAGAAARGKTCCAGATTGTCTAGCCCAGCTGATTTGTACGGGTCCAGGTTTTGCAGCTCTTTCAGAACATCTGCTATCTAGATTTGCGTGAAGGAGAYGCTGGGGAGGCTTGGGCAAGTAGTTGCGGGGGGTGCGAAGCTGTTGCCCGGGGTTGTGGTAGCCAGGAGGAAAGCATGGCCAGCCATAGAGAGATGCTTATTGAAATTCTCGATTATCGTGGATTTATCGTTGGTGACAGTGTTTCCTAGCCTCAGTGCAGTGGGCAGCTGGGAGGAGGTGTTCTTATTCTCCATGGACTTTACAGTGTCCCAAAACCTTTTGGAATTAGTGCTGAAGGAAGCAAATTTCTGTTTGAAAAAGCTAGCCTTCACTTTCCTAACTGACTGTGTGTATTGGTTCCTTCCCTGAAAAGTTGCATATTGCGGGGACTATTCGATGCTAGTGCGTTACGCCACAGGATGTTTTTGTGCTGGTCGAGGGCAGTCAGGTCTGGAGTGAACCAAGGGCTATATCTGTTCTTAGTTCCTAATTTTTTGAATGTGGCATGCTTATTTAAGATGGTGAGGAAATTACTTTTAAAGAACAACCAGGCATCCTATACTGATGGGATGAGGTCAATGTCCTTCCAGGATACCCGGGCCTGGTCAATTAGAAAGGCCTGCTCACAGAAGTGTTTTAGGGAGTGTTTGACAGTGAAGAGGGGTGGTCGTTTGACCGCGGATCCATAACGGATGCAGGCAATGATGCAGTGATCGCTGAGATCCTGGTTGGAAACAGCGGAGGTGCATTTAGAGGGCAGGTTGGGTGGGTTTCTTGATAATTTGTGTGAGATTGAGGGCATCTAGCTTAGATTGTAGGACGGCCGGGGTGTTAAGCATATCCCAGTTTAGGTCACCTAACAGAACGAACTCTGAAGATAGATGGGGGGCAATCAATTCACATATGGTGTCCAGGGCACAGCTGGGAGCTGAGGGGGGTCTATAATAGGCGTCAACAGTGAGATACTTATTTCTGGAGAGATTAATTTTTAAAATTATAAGTTTTGGGGCATAGACCTGGTAAGTATGACAGATCTTTGCAGGCTATCTCTGCAGTAGATTGCAACTCCCCTTTGGCAGTTCTATCTTGACAGAAAATGTTGTAGTTAGCGATGGAAATCTCCGAATTTTTGGTGGCCTTCCTAAGCCAGGATTCAGACCGGGCAAGGACATCAGGGTTGGCGGAGTGTACTAAAGCAGTGAATAAAACAAACTCTGATTCAAAGAACCAATTTATCTGGCCTTCTTTAGACTAGTTGAGTATCTGGAGCATCAGCATTTGTGGGTTTGATTACAGGCTCAAAATGGCCAGAAACAAAGAACTTTCTTCTGAAACTCATCAGTCTATTCTTGTTCTGAGAAATGAAGGCTATTCCATTTGAGAAATTGCCAAGAAACTGAAGATTTCTTACAAGGCCAGCCTAGAAGGCCAGCATCCCGGAGTTGCCTCTTCACTGTTGATGTTGAGACTGGTGTTTTGCGGGTACTATATAATGAAGCTGCCAGTTGAGGACTGTGAGGCGTCTGTTTCTCAAACTAGACGCTCTAATGTACACTGCCTTGCAAAAGTATTCATTCCCCTTGGCGTTTTTCCTATTTTGTTGCATTACAACCGGTAATTGATTTTTATTTGGATTTCATGTGATGGGCATGTCCAAATTGGTGATGTGAAATGAAAAAAATTACTTGTTAAAAAATGATAAAGAATAAACAACGGAAAAGTGGTGCGTGCATATTAGAGGTTGACCGATTATGATTTTTCAAATAATGAAACATGTTCAATTTGGTTTAAATAAGGCAAAAACAAAGTGTTGGAGAAGGTAAAAGTTCAATGTGTGCCATGTAAAAATGCCAACGTTTAAGTTCCTTGCTCAGAACATGAGAACATATGAAAGCTGGTGGTTCCTCTTAACATGAGTCTTCAATATTCCCAGGTAAGTAGTTTTAGGTTGTAGTTATTGGAATTATAGGACTATTTCTCTCTACCATTTGTATTTCATATATCTTTGACTATTGGATGTTCTGATAGGCACTTTAGTATTGCCAGTGTAACAGTATAGCTTCCGTCCCTCTCCTCACCCCTACCTGGGCTCGAACCAGGAACACATCGACAACAGCCACCCTCAAAGCATCATTACCCATCGCTCCACAAAAGCCGCGGCCCTTGCAGAGCAAGGGGAACAACCACTTCAAGGTCTGAGCGACGTCACCGATTGAAACGCTATTAGTGCGCACCCCGCTAACTAGCTAGCCATTTCACATCGGTTACACCAGCCTAATCTCGGGAGTTGATAGGCTTGAAGTCATAAACAGCTCAATGCTTGAAGCACAGCGAAGAGCTGCTGGCAAATGCAGGAAAGTGCTGTTTGAATGAATGCTTACGAGTCTGCTGCTGCCTACCACCGCTCAGTCAGACTGCTCTATCAAATATCAAATCACAGACTTAATTATAACATAATAACACACAGAAATACGAGCCTTAGGTCATTAATAGGGTCAAATCCGGAAACTATCATTTCGAAAACAAAACGTTTATTCTTTCAGTGAAATACGGAACCGTTCCGTATTTTATCTAATGGGTGGCATCCATAAATCTAAATATTCCTGTTACGTTGCACAACCTTCAATGTTATGTCATAATTACGTAAAATTCTGGCAAATTAGTTCGCAACGAGCCAGGCGGCCCAAACTGTTGCATATACCCTGACTTTGCGTGCAATGAACGCAAGAGAAGTGACACAATTTCCCTAGTTTAATATTGCCTGCTAACCTGGATTTCTTTTAACTAAATATGCAGGTTTAAAAAAATATATACTTCTGTGTATTGATTTTAAGAAAGGCATTGATGTTTATGGTTAGGTACATTCGTGCAACGATTGTGCTTTTTTCGCAAATGCGCTTTTGTTAAATCATCCCACGTTTGGCGAAGTTGTCTGTCTTTGTTAGGAAGAAATAGTCTTCACACAGTTCGCAACGAGCCAGACGGCCCAAACTGCTGCATATACCCTGACTCTGTTGCACAGAAAGCAAGAGAAGTGACACATTTTCCCTAGTTAAAATAAATTCATGTTAGCAGGCAATATTAACTAAATATGCAGGTTTAAAAATATATACTTGTGTATTGATTTTAAGATGGGCGTTGATGTTTATGGTTAGGTACACATTGGTGCAACGACAGTGCTTTTTTCCCGAATGCGCTTGTTAAATCACCCGTTTGGTGAAGTAGGCTGTGATTCAATGATAAATTAACAGGCACCGCATCGATTATATGCAACACAGGACAAGCTAGATAAACTGGTAATATCATCAACCATATGTAGTTAACTAGTGATTATGTTAAGATTGATTGTTTTTTATAAGATACGTTTAATGCTAGCTAGCACCTTACCGTGGCTCCTTGCTGCACTCGCATAACAGGTGGTCAGCCTGCCACGCAGTCTCCTCGTGGAGTCCAATGTAATTGACCATGATCCGTGTCCAAAAATGCCGATTACTGATTGTTATGAAAACTTGAAATCGGCMCTAATTAATCGTCCATTCCGATTAATCGGTCGACCTCTCGTGCATATGTATTCACCCCCTTTGCTATGAAGCACCTAAATAAGATCTGGTGCAACCAATTACCTTCAGAAGTCACATAATTAGTTAGATTGCACACAGGTGGACTTTATTTAAGTGTCGCATGATCTCACTATATATACACCTGTTCTGAAAGGCCACTGAGTCTGCAACACCACTAAGCAAGGGGCACCACAAAGCAAGCGGCACCATGAAGACCAAGGAGCTCTCCAAACAGGTCAGGGACAAAGTTGTGGAGAAGTACAGATCAGGGTTGGGTTTTTAAAAATATATCCGAAACTTTGAACATCCCACTGAGCACCATTAAATCCATTATACAAAATTTGAAAGAGTATGTCACCACAACAAACCTGCCAAGAGAGGGCTGCCCACCAAAACTCACGGACCAGGCGAGCAGGGCATTAATCAGAGAGGCAACAAAGAGACCAAAGATAACCCTGAAGGAGCTGCAAAGCTCCACAGCAGAGATTGGAGTATCTGGCCATAGGACCACTTTAAGCTCTACACTCCACAGAGCTGGGCTTTACAGAAGAGTGGCCAGAAAAAGCCATTGCTTAAAGAAAGAAAAAAAGGCATGTGGGAGACTCGCCAAACATATGGAAGAAGGTACTCTGGTCAGATGAGACTAAAATGTAGCTTTTTGGCCATCAAGGAAAATGCTATGTCTGGCACAACACCTCTCATCACCCCGAGAACACCATCCCCACAGTGAAGCATAGTGGTGGCAGCAGTTTTTCATCGGCAGGGACTGGGAAACTGGTCAGAATTGAAGGAATGATGGATGGCGCTAAATACAGGGAAATTCTTGAGGGAAACCGGTTTCAATCTTCTAGAGATTTGAGACTGGGACGGATGTTTACCTTCCAGCAGGACAATGACCCTAAGCATACTGCTAAAGCAACACTYGAGTGGTTTAAGGGGAAACATTTAAATGTCTTGGAATGGCTTAGTCTCAAAGCCGAGACCTCAATTCAATTAAATCTGTAGTATGACTTAAAGATTGCTGTATATTAGCGGAACCCCTCCTACTTGAAGGAGCTGGAGCAGTTTTGCCTTGAAGAATGTGCAAAAAAGAATGTGCAAAAATTCGAAGGAGCTGGAGCAGTTTTGCCTTGAAGAATGTGCAAAAATGTGCCAAGCTTATAGAGACATACCCCAAGAGACTTGCAGCTGTAATTGCTGCTAAAGGTGGCTCTACAAAGTATTGACTTTGGGAGGGTTCATAGTTATGTATGCTCAAGTTTTCCGTTTTTTTGTGTTATTTCTTGTTTGTTGTGAAACAATCTTCAAAGTGGTAGGCATGTTGTCTGTAAATCAAATGATACACCCCCCCCCCCCCAATTTAATCTATTTTAATTCCAGGTTGTAAGGCAACAAAATTGGAAAAATGCTAAGGGTGTGCATTCTCTCTCAAGCCACTGTACTTGTCCTCTTGCTCAGTTGTGCACCGGTGCCTCCCACTCCTCTTTCTATTCTGGTTGTGCCAGTTTGCGCTGTTCTGTGAAGGTAGTACACAATGTTGTAGGAGATCTTTAGTTTCTTGGCAATTTCTCGCATGGAATAGCCTTCGTTTGTCAGAACAAGAATAGACTGACGAGTTTCAGAAGAAAGATCTTCGTTTCTGGACATTTTGAGCCTGTAATCGAACCCACAGACGCTGATACTCCAGATAGTCAACTAGTCTAAAGGACAGTTTTATTGCTTCTTTAATCAGAATAACAGTTTTCCACTGTGCTAACATAATTACATAAGGGTTTTCTAATGATCAATTAGCCTTTTAAAATGATGAACTTGTATTCGCTAACACAACGTGCCATTGAAACACAGGAGTGATGGTTGCTGATAATGGGCCTATGTAGATATTCCATAATAAATATTCTGTTTCCAGCTACAATAGTCATTTACAACATTAGCAATGTCTACACTGTATTTCAGATCAATTTGATGTTATTTTAATGGACATAAAATGTGCTTTTCTTTCAAAAACAAGGACATTCCTAAGTGATCCCAAACTGTTGAACGGTAGTATACCTTGAGATGGATTCTTGAGGTTTTGGCATCAGAGAAATGTTATGTTAAAAAGTTAAGTAAAAAAATTCCATTTAAAGCCATGAATGGCATCAATGATTTGCATAGGATAAATAATTTTGCAATGATATTCTGGATTGTTTCTTTCGAATGCCTCTATTTTGTCTCTATTATCAAGCATCAGTCTCCAAACAAGATACCATTTGGTCTATGTTTCTGGCAGGTTTTGCAGAGCCTCAAGTCGAAGATGCTGGACCTGTCCTGTGCTCTCCAGAGCTACATCCACTGCCACATGACGGTGAGCACTGGGCGAACAATAACAAACCCAACCAGCCCCATCTATCTTTCTTTACATGGGGTTAAACTCTCCAGATTAATAGCCCCTCCCACAGCCAGCACGTTAAAAGGTGCGAATCAGCTTTTATGGCTCTTGTAAAAAACCTTGCCACCCCTGTCAGCCTTATCGCCACAGTCTCACGTTGAGCCCATCGGTAATGGATGTGTTGAATGAAGTGTCATCAGTCACCGTTAACGTGCTTGTTTGCCATTATCTGCCACTCACAAACTAGCGCCTTTGTTAGTGTCGATCATCGGCTGCGCTAGGCGATTGGGACAAAGGAGAGGACATCTTTCCCCCGGACCTCCACCCCCATTGTCTTCAAACAAAGGGGTTGGATGAACAAAACCAGACACATGTTGAATCTCTGTGGGCCTCTGGGAGAGCCATGGTTTAATTTGTTGCTACTGTATTTTCATGATAGTGAAATGCAGATGCAGCCAGGTCCATAATTATTGGTACCCTTGTTACACATTTTTTTATACAAATACTGTGTATGCTCAAAGAAAATTAGAAATTATATTATTTTATGCTAATGCAATTGCGTAAAGAACATTGTTTTATTAGTTGTTAAACAAAAATCTATAATTGACACCAGTTTTCAAAACTCTAGCACCCTCCCCTTGCGAGCATAACGMAACTGAGATGTTTTCTTAAATGTTTTATGAGATTTGAGAACATGCTGGGAGGGATCTTAGACCATTCCTCCATACATAATCTTTCCAGATTCTTAATATACTTTGCCTGCTTTTATGGACTTCCTTCAATTCAAATCACAGCTTTTCAATGGAGTTCATGTCCGGAGACTGTAATGTTTAGCTTTTTGTGTCTGTTGAACCATTTCTGTGGGTTTTGATTAGTGTTTGGGGTTATTGTCTTGCTGGAAGATCATCTTGCTGCCAAGTTTCAGCCCCCTGGCAGAGGCAACCTTGTCTGGCTGACGCCAGCTCTCAAAGTCTTCCTGACTTGAGAGTAGGGGTCTGAACGATAGAACATGAAGAAAAAGACCTAACTCGACAATGCTGTAACATTAGTAGGAGGAGCTACTTTATTAGCAGGGCAGCAGCTCAAATGTGAGTGACGATGGGAGCAGGGAGGGGGCAGCATGGCAACAGTCGACTCGCACTGGTAGACTCATTTATCGCTAGTTATTTGTCATCTCATCTGATTAAATAGTACCTTTCTTGACTGCATCAAACCGAGAGGAGCTAGTTAAGATGGTCAGATACCTAACATTAGCTAGGCTAATTTAGACTAGATAACGCTATCTCCAAAGACAAACATTGGCAGTACAATGGCCTTACTGAAGAGCTCAGTGACATTCAACGTGGCACCATCATAGGACAAGTCAGTTCAACAAATTTCTGCCCTGCTAGAGCTGCCACGGTCAACTGTAAGTGCTGTTATTGTGAAGTGGAAACGTCTAGGAGCAACAACGGTGGTTGGCCACACAAGCTCACAGAAAGGGACCGCCGAGTGCTGAAGCGCTTAGTGTGTACAAATCGTCTGTCCTTGGTTTCAACACTCACTACCGAGTTACAAACTGCCTTTGGAAGCATTGTTCGCCTAAGAACTGTTCGTCGGCAGCTTCATAAAATGGGTTTCCATGGCCGAGCAGCCGCAAGCCTAAGATCGCCATGCGCAATGCCAAGCGTCGGCTGGAGTGGTGTAAAGCTTGCCGCCATTGGACTCTGGAGCAGTGGAAACACGTTCTCTGGAGTGATAAATCACCCTTCACCATCTGGCAGTCCGATGAATGAATCTGGGTTTGGCGGACACCAGGAGAACGCTACCTGTAAAGTTGGGTGGAGGAGGAATAATGGTCTGTTACTGTTTTTCATGCTTCGGGTTAGGCCCTATAGTTACAATGAAGGGAAATCATAACGCTACAGCATACAATGACATTCTAGATGATTCTGTGCTTCCAACTTTGTGGCCATGTTTGTATGCAGCTTTATTAACTCAATGCTTTATTTTTTATTTATTTTTTTACATTGTTTGCAAACTGATATGTGACACGTATTAATGCCACAATAACATGGGGCTATCTTTTGGGGGAGGCCCTTTACTGTTTCAGCATGACAATGCCCCGTACACAAATCGAGGTCCATACAGAAATGGTTTGTCGAAATTGGTGTGGAAGACCTTGACTGGCCCTGACCTCAACCCCAACCCCATATATTTTGATTTGTTTAAGACTTTTTTTTTTGGTATGTTACCACATGATTCTATGTGTTATTTCATAGTTTTGAAACTAACCATAGCACCGGTGCTATGGTCTGTTGATGTGAAAATGTAGCTCTTTGGCCACACACACCCGTGGTGGGTTTGGCGTAGAAAAATGGAAGCATGTGCAGGAGATTACCTCATGCCTACGTTAAAATACGTAGGATTTTATGGGGTTATTTTGCTTCCACTGGTCTTGTGGCCTTTGTTTAGGACAACGGCATCATGAACTTAACCAGGACATTTTAGCCAAAAACATGGTTGCCTTTGCCAGGAGGCTGAGATCCTTGTGGATCTTCCAGCAAGACGATAACCCCAAGCACACACCCAGACTTGAACCACATTGAAAACCTGTGGTTTGAGTTGAAGAGAGCAGTCCATAAGTGCAGATGAAGGATATCAAGGATCTGGAAAGATTCTGTGTGGTGGAATTGTCTAAGATCCATCCCAATGTGTTCTCCAATCTCTTAAAACATTTTTTTAAAAGTCAGTGTCGTTATCCTCGCAAAGGTAGGATGCTCCTGAAAACAGGTCTCAAAATTATTGGTAGCCCTATCTTAATTTTTTGAAATTTTTATTACTTGTTAAACAAAATCTCTTTCTCTGAGCAATTGTACTAGTATAATATAATATAATTTTCAACTCTTTTGGCGCCTGCAATATGGCTCAGTATTTATTTTATACTTTATTTTATACTTTTTTTCCATCTTTATCAAGGGTGGCAATAATTATTGACCTGAAATTGTCACACGTTTTGTAATTGTACCGTTGTAGTGAGACAGTATTTGGTTGGAATCAACAGTAGTTCTGCACAACTAATGTATGGAGGAAGGGCTTTAATAGGGTTAGCTACAGTATGTGAGGAAAAGGGTTCATCCCCTTGGAAAGGCACCATTTTCCAATGACATCAACTGTAAAGTGTGTGAGTTTACCAATGACATCAACTGTAACGTGTGTGTGTGTGTGTGTGTGTGTGTCTGTCTACAGGATAGGGAAGAAGGCTCCAAGAAGGGAGCTGAGGACCCTGATCCCTCACAGCTCCACAGAGTGAGGAACACCGCAGCCATGCTGTTCCAGCTCAACCAGGCAATCAGGCAGCTTCACGCTGCTCTCTCTCTCGCCCTCCGAGGTACTGACTGTCTGGCCTATGAGAAGCAAGGCCACAGTTTCCTCAGCATTGCTACAAAAACATAATGCCTGCCATTTAACTGACCTAAATGGCTTCCTTTTTGATTTCCTCTCATTTCCCTGTCCTTTTTTCTTTTGTGACTTCAACTTTAATTGATACATTTTAGCAATATTATGGAACTGTAAACATGTGTTTCTATTATCTACCCATCATTAGTTTAATCATCCAGGAAAGCTAGGTTCTAGCTACTATAGGAACCCAAAGAAGTCAAACGAGAAGTGAAATGCATGTATTTAACTCTTTACCAGGTAATAGCAGTGACTCCAGCCTCGGTACCTGCCGAGAGGCTGTCTCCTCCTCCTCCAAGACCATCGACAAAGTCATTAACGGCCTCCCCAGGGGCGGCACAGGGCTGGCCACCACATCATCTAGCCTACAGCTGCCCTGCCTGGAGACTGTCATGGCAGCCCGGGACGAGCTCCACTCTGCCCTGCAGTCCCTGAGTACCGCCTTCAACACGCAGGGCCTTGAAGAGAAGAGGGGGTCTTCTGGCTCAGAGAAGAGCACACGGGAAAGGGGTCAGGGGAAGGAGGGGACTCTGGTTGCTTCCGACATGGGAAGGAACAGAGGAGCCCCTAAGCTTGTTTCTCTCTCTTCAGGATTGTCTTCATCTAATGACGAAGCACATTGGGTTTGATGCGCAGGGGGTTGATCAGCTGATCAGGCACTTTTTCAGTAGGCATGAAACTGCCGGAAATGGGAAGGTAGTACAATCTGAACTTGTCCAATGAGGAACAAATGTTTTCGGTTTCCGTTGCATTTTTTTTTTGCTACAGTGTGCTCTAATGAACACGACACAGATGATTGATGTTAAAGGTTACAGGCTCAATGCCATTAATAGAAAGAATGAACAGAGAGAATGAGTGTACATCAAAGGTCTTTCTGTCCAATTGCACTAAAACCCCAGATGTATACACTGAACAAAAATATAATGTAAACGCAACATGCAACAATTTCAAAGATTTTACTGAGTTACAGTTCATATAAGGAAAGCCGTCAATTGAAATACATTCATTAGGCCCTAATCTATGGATTTCTCATGACTGGGAATAAAGATATGCATCAGTTGGTCACAGATACCATAAATATGTAGGAACGTGGATAAACCCAGTCAGTATCTGGTGTGACCACCATTTGCTTCATGTTGTCCCACTCTTCAATGGCTGTGCGACATTGCTCGATATTGGCGGGAACTGGAACACGCTGTTGTATAGGTCGATCCAGAGCATCCCAAACATGCTCAATGAGTGACATGTCTGGTGAGTATGCAGGCCATGGAAGAACACGGACATTTTCAGCTTTCAGGAATTGTGCATAAATCCTTGCGACATGGGGCTAAACATTATCATGCTGAAAGATGAGGTGAATGCGGCGGATGAATGGCRTGAAAATGGGCCTCAGGATCTCGTCACGGTATCTCTGTGCATTCAAATTGCCATCAATAAAAAGTAATTGGGTTCGTTGTCTGTATATTATGCCTGCCCATACCATAACCCCACTGCCACAATGGGGCACTGTTCACAACGTTGACATCAGCAAACTGCAGTCAGGTCAAGACCCCGTTGAGGACTACGATACAGAGATGAGCTTCCCTGAGACCATTTCTGACAGTTAATGCAGAAATTCTTCAATTGTGAAAAAACACAGTTTCATCAGCTGTCCTGGTGGCTGGTCTCAGATCATCCCGCAGGTGAAGAAGCCGGATGTGGAGGTCCTGGGCTGGCGTGGTTACACGTGGTCTGTGCTTGTGAGGCCGGTACGTGGTCTGCGCTTGTGAGGCCGGTTGGATGTACGGCCAAATTCTCTAAAATGACAATGTAGGCGGCTTATGGTAGGGAAATGAACATTCCCAGGCAACAAACAGCTCTGGTGGACATTCCTGCAGTCAGCATGCCAATTGCATGCTCCTCAACTTGAGACATCTGTGGCATTGTGTTGGGTGACAAAACAGCACATTTTAGTGGCCTTTTATTGTCCCCTGCAAAAGTACACCTGTGTAACGATTTATGCTGTTTAATCAGCTTCTTCATATGCCACACTTGTCAGGTGGATGGATTGTCTTTGCAAAGGAGAAATGCTCACTAACAGGGATTTAAACACATTTGTGCACAATTTGAGAGAAATAAGCTTTTTGTGCGTAACACTTTACATTTATATTTTTGTTCAGTATACTTTATTTGCTCAGACAGGGATTTCTTCAGATTGTAAAGTACTTTGATAAAATGTGTATACAGTAATTGAATTGTACTGCAGTGGATTGTAACTATTTGGGCAATATCTTCTCATTTTGGTTAGGTGTCTTTTTATGTTGACTGTTCATAATCTTGCATTATTTTTACATGTAGGTGAAGGCGCAACAATTTTCTGTATTGTATGTAGCTCACTCAATGCTGTTAGAGGTGTCCCATATCACAACCTATTCTAAGGAGAGGTTTCATTCATTTGATAAACTATAATTTGCACTCAACTATAAACCTTGCACAAAGTACTTGTCATTTTTTTTTGTCTCATGACACATTTTGTATCTCTTGGTAAAGATTTGATACCTCACAATCATGTCACAATTTGAAAGTGAGCATAATAAATGAATATTTCTGGACTTTTTTTGTTTAGCTTTTTCGTCTGGTATTTTGGTCTCCTTTTATGCATATTGTGCAACAGCTTGTGAGTAAGTTCGTTATTTTTCTCAGCAGAACTTGAAACGGCTCCATGCTTTTTACACCCACCCTTCGCGCGCTCAGGCTTTGCATCACTTCATAAAATCTGATGTCACCTAGGAGGTTCCCTCAAATTCATGAAGTGTAAATCGAATGACTACTACAAACAACGACCGATTTGTTTTTGTTAATTACTTTTGTTGAGAAAATGTCGCACTGGAGGATTCATTGATGAAAGTCTTTTAAAATCACACGACGACTTCGAAATGTCGATGGAGGTGAACTAAAGAAAACGCACGACAACTTTGAGTATTAACGGATGGTGTCCAATCTCAGGTAGGTGTAAAGTACTGTTAGTCATTTTAACTTAAATGTTAAAGTGAGAATTCAATAATTATATTTGGACATGTAGTTTGTGCCTTTTAGTGCAACCTTAAATTAAGTTGATTTAGATTGCCTTTATCGATGGATCATTTCCCAAAACCGTACTAACAATTTCACATTGGCTTCCATTTCAAAGGATGCAGTGGTTTGGGATATTATACCCCCATTTACTTGTAAGTGCACTGTTTTCATTATTTTAGGGCATGTTCTATATTTGAAAGAATGTGTTATTGAACTTTCGCTCTGATTTTATGAAGGATCCACCCCATGTTCACTCAGCCCTATTCTCCCTCAAGCCAATGTTCCTTAAGACCTATGTTCCCTCAGTACCCACTGAACAAATTTTCATCATAATTGGCATCAATATTGGGGAATATGGGCCTGATTCAGACTTAGGAAATGTACGCCTTTCCTATGCATGCCATTCCTACACACTTCTCAGTAGTTCAGATTCAGATTTACCTTATGCAGGTGTGGTTCCCATGCACATTGTGAAAACAATTGAATTAAACTGCTGAAAACCCTCCCACTTGCAGGCCAACATATTTTCTTGTGGAGTTTTCATTCAATATGGGATTCCGTACATGTATCTAAAGTCATCCCTTTGAATKTGGTGTACTTTTTAAAATATGTGTATCAGCAGACTCACTAGAATATATATATATGGAGAGAACGGTTCAGGGCCTGGTTTCCCAAAAACTCCTTAAGGCTAAGTTCATCGTTAGAACCTTCGTAGCAACATACACTGCTCAAAAAAATAAAGGAAACACTTAAACAACACAATGTAACTCCAAGTCAATCACACTTCTGTGAAATCAAACTGTCCACTTAGGAAGCAACACTGATTGACAATAAATTTCACATGCTGTTGTGCAAATGGAATAGACAAAAGGTGGAAATTATAGGCAATTAGCAAGACACCCCCAATAAAGGAGTGGTTCTGCAGGTGGTGACCACAGACCACTTYTCAGTTCCTATGCTTCCTGGCTGATGTTTTGGTCACTTTTGAATGCTGGCGGTGCTTTCACTCTAGTGGTAGCATGAGACGGAGTCTACAACCCACACAAKTGGCTCAGGTAGTGCAGCTCATCCAGGATGGCACATCAATGCGAGCTGTGGCAAGAAGGTTTGCTGTGTCTGTCAGCGTAGTGTCCAGAGCATGGAGGCGCTACCAGGAGACAGGCCAGTACATCAGGAGACGTGGAGGAGGCCGTAGGAGGGCAACAACCCAGCAGCAGGACCGCTACCTCAGCCTTTGTGCAAGGAGGAGCACTGCCAGAGCCCTGCAAAATGACCTCCAGCAGGCCACAAATGTGCAGTTATTATAGGAATTATAGGACTATTTCTCTCTATACCATTTGTATTTCATATACCTTTGACTATTGGATGTTCTTATAGGCACTATAGTATTGCCAGCCTAATCTCGGGAGTTGATAGGCTTGAAGTCAGCGAAGAGCTGCTGGCAAATGCTGGAAAGTGCTGTTTGAATGAATGCTTATGAGCCTGCTGCTGCCTACCACCGCTCAGTCAGACTGCTCTATCAAATATCAAATCATAGACTTAATTATAATATAATAACACACAGAAATACGAGCTTTAGGTCATTAATATGGTCAAATCCGGAATCTATCATTTCAAAAACAAAAAGTTTCTTCTTTCAGTGAATACGGAACCGTTCCGTATTTTATCTAACGGGTGGCTTTCCTAAGTCGAAATAGTGCTGTTACATTGCACAACCTTCAATGTTATGTCATAATTATTTACAAATCTGGCAAATTAATTACGGTCTTTGTTCGGAAGAAATTGTTTTCACACAGTTCGCAACGAGCCAGGCTGCCCAAACTGCTGCATATACCCTGACTCTGCTTGCACAGAACGCAAGAGAAGTGACACAATTTCCCTAGTTAAAAGAAATTCATGTTAGCAGGCAATATTAACTTAATATGCAGGTTTAAAAATATATACTTGTGTATTGATTTTATGAAAGGCATTGATGTTTATGGTTAGGTACACATTGGTGCAACGACAGTGCTTTTTTCGCGAATGCGCTTGTTAATTCATCACCCGTTTGGCGAAGTAGTCTGTGATTCAATGATAAATTAACAGGCACTGCATCGATTATATACAACGCAGGACAAGCTAGATAAACAAGTAATATCATCAGCCATGTGTAGTTAACTAGTGATTATGTTAAGATTGATTGTTTTTTAGAAGATAAGTTTAATGCTAGCTAGCAACTTACCTTGGCTCCTTGCTGCACTCGCTTAACAGGTGGTCAGCCTGCCACGCAGTCTCCTCGTGGAGTGCAATGTAATCGGCCATAATCTGTGTCCAAAAATGCCGATTACCGATTGTTATGAAAACTTGAAATCGGCCCTACTTAATTGGCCATTCCAATTAATTCGTCGACCTCTAGACAGAATACAGCCCTATTTTGTAAAAGACCAAGTCCATATTATGGCAAGAACAGCTCAATTTAGCAAAGAGAAACGAAAGTCCATCATTACTTTAAGACATGAAGGCCAGTCAATCTGGAACATTTCAAGTACTTTGAATGTTTCTTCAAGTGCAGTTGCAAAAACCATAAAGCGCTATGATGAAACTCGATCTCATGATCCACAGGAAAGGAAGACCCAGAGTTACCTCAGCTGCAGAGGATAAGTTCATTAGAGTTAACAGCACCTCAGATTGCAGCCCAAATAAATGCTTCACAAAGTTCAAGTAACAGACACATCTCAACATCAACTGTTTAGAGGAGACTGCGTGAATCTGGCCTTCATGGTTGCATTACTGCAGAGTACCAACTACTAAAGGACACCAATAAGAAAAACAGACTTGTTTGACCAAGAAACACGAGCAATAGACATTAGCCTGGTGGAAATCTGTCCTTTGGTCTTATGGATCCAAATTTGAGATTTTTGGATCCAACTGCAATGTCTTTGTGAGACACGAGTAGGTGAACGGATGATCTCCGCTTGTGTGGTTCCCACCTTGAAGTATGTAGGAGGTGTGATGGTGTGGGGGTGCTTTGCTGGTGACACTGTTGGTGATTTATTTAGAATTCAAGGCACACTTAACCAGCATGGCTACCAGATACGCCATCCTATCTGGTTTGCGCTTAGTGGGACAATGACCCAACACACCTCCAAGCTGTGTAAGGGCTTTTTGATCAAGAAGGAGAGTGATGGAGTGCTGCATCAGATTCCAGGTGAAGCTGGTTGTGAGAATGCCAAAAGTGTGCAAAGCTGTCAAGGCAAAGGGTGACTACTTTAAAGAATGTCAAATATAAAGTATATTTTGATTTGTTTAACCCTTTTTTGGTTACTATACGATTCCATATGTGTTATTTAATAGTTTTAATGTCTTCACTATTATTCTACAATGTAGAAAATAGTAAAAATAAATAATAACCCTTGAATGAGTGGGTGTGTCCAAATTTTTGGCTGGTACTGTATGAGGAGAAAGCTGAAGTCTCTACCTATCCATTGTCCGTAGCTTATGCCTGCCCATATACTGTCCTCACCGCCACCTTGGGGCACTCTGTTCACAACGTTGTGCACTCGCCCACATGATACCATACACGTGATCTGTGGTTGTGAGGCCGGTTGGATGTACTGCCAAATTCTCTAAAACGATTTTGGAGGTGGCTTATGGTAGAGAAATTTACATTAAATTCTCTGGCAATAGCTCTGGTGGACATTCCTGCAGTCCGCATGCCAATTTCACGGTAGTGTAGTGACAAAACAGCACATTTAGAGTGGCCTTTTACTGTCCCCAGCACAAGTATGCCTGTTTGATTAAACAGTATGATCACTAGTGTCTTGAAATGCCACACCTGTCAGGTGGATGGATTATCTTGGCAAAGGACAAATGCTCACTAACAGGGACGTAAATACATTTCAGCACAATTTTAGAGAAATAAGCTTTTGTGCATATGTACAATTTCTGGGATCTTTTATTTCAGCTCATGAAACATGGGACCAGCACTTTACATGTTGCGTTTATATTTTTGTTAAGTATCATTTATTTTGTCATACAGGGATTTCTTTAGATTGTAAAGTACTTTGATAAAATTTGTATACAGTAATTGAATTGTACTGCAGTGGATTGTAACTATTTGTGGAATATCTTCTCATTCTTGTTTAGCTGTCTTTTTATGTTGACTGTTCATAATCTTGCATGAATCGTAAATGTAGGTGAAGGCGCAACAACTTTCTGTATTGTATGTAGCTCACTCAATGCTGTTAGAGGTGTCCCATATCACAACCTATTCTAAGGAGAGGTTTCATTCATTGGATCAACTATAATTTGCTCTTAAAACCTTGCACAAAGTCCTCGTAATTTTTAGTCTTCTCTAATTACATGACACTTTTTGTACACCTTGGTAAAGATTTGAAACTTCACGATCATGTCACAATTTGAAAGTGAGCATAGTACAAAATATTCCATATTTGTGCATATGGAACCTTTCTGGGATCTTTTATTTCAGCCCAAGAAACATGTGACCAACACTTTACATGTTGTATTTATATTTTTGTTCAATGTATATTGCACTAATTTCCCTAATGTGGACAGTTTGTGTTACTACCTTGCCTTTTCTTAGCACGCAGTTCATTTTCGAACTCTCCAATGGCACTGAAAATTTAGGGTGATCTCTCTATAAAAGTCGCTGGCCACACACCAATACACGGATTTGACAGTCAAACTATGACTTAAAATGGTGTGTTCCCTTTTTCGTGATGGCAGCCTCCCGAAATCAACATCTGACATTCCAAAATATAGATATAAGCCTTCTACAAGTTCTCATCTAACCAACCATGTATAGGTAATTCAAAATGTCTCTGTGGTCTTTGAATACTGTTAGTTTAAACAGCGCTACACCCCAAATGTTTGCTCCCTGTTCTATTGATTTCAGCGTGATATCGATGGAAGTGATTAACAAAGAAAGTATTGCGTTACACTTACAGCGTTGGCGAACCACTTGAAACAAAATGCAACACTTAAATGTCGCTAGCTGTCTTTTACAAAATGTCCTCTAACCAGTGATGTACATATTATTCCCAGATTCCATGTGTTTTTTTTTAGCTGTTTTAACAGCAGGTGCAACCTCATCTCCCCCTCTTCTCCCCCTCTCGTGCAATTGATTTCAACGTGATAATCGATGAGTGGTTGACAAAACAGTGTTGTGTTTCTTTTTGTTTTTTTGACCCCCGTATCAAAATGCAACATTCCAACATGTACAGTAGCTGACTGTGTTCTGCAGGTTGTCATCTAACCAGTGATGTAAAAATATCTCTAGTTTCCATGTGGGATTTTGAGTTGTGGTAGTTTCAAAAGTGCAACCCCCCCCCCCACCCCTTTAAAACTGTGTTTTGACATTGAGGTGTTTATCAAAATCTTGGTAACAGGAAGCAGCGACAGCATCATTTTCAACATTCATTTTCAATGGTATTGTACTTAATCGTGTAAAAACGAATGAATGAGTCCAAAAACATGCCCTGATTGAATTATTTTGATGATATACCAGAAATCACCAAAACGTGTTTGCCCTGCCTAGTATTGAATCATTGGTGACTGGAAGTTGAAAAATATCTCTTCCTTTCATTTGGGTTGCCGACCCCGGGTTTAGAAGATATAACTAAGGGGACATGGGGCTGTGGGAACTGAGGGAATATGGGGCTGTGGGAACTGAGGGAACATGGGGCTGAGGGAACATAGGGCTGTGGGGACTGAGGGAGCATAGGGCTGTGGGGACTGAGGGAGCATAGGGTTGTGGGAACTGAGGGAACATGGGGCTGTGGGAACTGAGGGAGCATAGGGCTGTGGGAACTGAGGGAGCATGGGGCTGTGGGGACTGAGGGAGCATAGGGCTGTGGGGACTGAGGGAGCATAGGGCTGTGGGGACTGAGGGAGCATAGGGCTGTGGGAACTGAGGGAGCATGGGGCTGTGGGGGAACTCTGAGGAGCATCAGGGCTGTGGGAGACTGAGGGGTCATAGGGCATGGGCTTGGAAACTGAGGGAGCATAGGCTGTGGGACTGAGGGAGGATAGGGCTGTGGGAACTGGGGAACCTGGGGCTGTGGAACTGAGGAGCATAGGGCTGTGGGACTGAGGGAGCATAGGGTGTGGGGAACTGAGGGAGCAGTGCGTGGGACTGAGGGAGCATGGGGCTGTGGGGACTGAGGGAGCATAGGGCTGTGGGGACTGAGGAGCATAGGGCTGTGGGGACTGAGGGAGCATAGGGCTGTGGGGACCTGTAGGGAGCATACGGGCTGTGGGAACTGAGGAACATCGGGGGCTGAGGGACAGCTGACGGAACATGAGGGACTGTGGGGACTGAGGGGCATAGGGCTGGGGGACTGGGGAGCATAGGGTTGTGGAACTGAGGGATGAATGGCTTGTGGGAACTGAGGGAGCATAACGGCGTGAGGGAACTGAGGGAGGCATTAGGTTGTGGGAACTGAGGGAGCATACGGCTGAGGGAACTGAGGGAACATGGGGCTGTGGGGACTGAGGGAGCATAGGGTTGTGGGAACTGAGGGAACATAAGTTTGAGGGACCATACGGCTGAGGGAACATAGACATGGTCAGGCTACTCAGACCATAAATACACTAGTGTACACCATACGTTGTTTTAAAACACCTAAATGGACACATTTTCTTTATCATAGGCTACTTCACAAGCACAAATATTATTCTTACTACAACATGTATTTATATACCTATTTATAGTAGGGGTCCCCAGTTTTCCACTTGATAGCGATTTAGATAAGATATCAAATGTCAGGAATCAAATGATAATACAATAACCTAGGTTTTGTTTTATTCCGTAGATTTGGTTTCATCACTGTACATCAGGTAAGTAGTCTTTAATCTGTTGACATGTAAGTGATATATTCTGAGTTAAAGCTGGTAGTAACGTTGCATAACAGCCACCATGAACTGTAACTTACAAGGCATGTATGACAAAGTTATAACCTATAGTTATTATTTGAGTTCTCGTACAATTGTAAGAACTCATGACTTCACCGCACTTAATTGGGGTTGAACCATATTGTTTGGTTAAGGGCTTGTAAGTAAGCTTTTCACGGTAAGGTCTACACCTGTTGTATTCGGTGGATCTGACATACAATTTGATTTGATTTGATTGAGCATGTGGTCTCAGTTATACTGTACGTCCAGCAGTTGCCATTTTCCTGTCATTAATCTCCCACTATGCTGAGATAATGCAAAATGGGCATTGTTGACCAAAAATATGGTTGAACAGAGGCACAAGAAAGCCATAGTGCAACGACAGCCACTATAAGTCCCTGTATTTCCTAGCAGTGCATACAAATTCCTAGATAGTGAGCTGCGTTGTTAACCAGGGTCATGTTCATTTGGGCACACTGTAGCAAAATGTTAGAAAACCTATTGCAATGGGGGGAAATAGCTTTTCTTTTTGGACAAGTTCAGATAGTGACTCCTCGTTTCCAACAGCTTTCCATTTTGTGAAAACGGACTTGAACGGTAAGGACCGGTTCAATGAGAAAAGCTTATTTTCTGATTTATTTGGCAAAAGGCTTCAAAACCTTTGGTACCCTAATGAACATGATCTCGCTCCTCTCCTCAACCACTCTTTGTGTTCTCTGGGCAGATACAGCTTTGACGTCGGAGAGCAGGACCATGTTCACATACGACGAGTCCTACTACGAGTACGTACCCGACAGGCTACCGTGGCATGGGGCCGGACACCTCTGTAGCCAGCGCTCGGGGGCCTTAGCCACGGTATCCAACACCTTCGAGAACCGAGAGCTCACCACCTTCTTAAAGTCCCTGAACATAACCCATCCCGTGTGGATCGGCAGGAAAGTCATGACACACTTAAAGAGTGAGTTCAGTCATTGCCATATTTGACAGTTTTAAGATTTCAGCACCTTCTCTGTCTCACAGTAGAGTCTTTGTTAGAGGTCTCCTCGTGGAGTGCAATGTAATCGGCCATGATCGGTGTCCAAAAATGCCGATTACCGATTGTTATGAAAACTTGAAATCGACCCTAATTAATCGGTCGGCCTCTAGTCTTTGTGCAGACATTTTAAATTGGACTGAGGACATGGCCATTGGCCTTACTATCCTGCAGTCTAGTGAATAAGTGTTTGCAACCTACATTTGACCACAATTGGAGTTGCGTAATATCGTTCCTTCCCTTTTATGTCTGTGTCCAAGTTGTATAATGAATGTGACTGTTCTCTCTCTGTCCACCATGCAAAGTTTCCGCCGACACCCTTATCCTGGAGTTTGATGGGAGATCCGACGTGAAGAACGCGCGCCTCCTGCACAAGTTCCCCGCCATGTGCGAAGTGACCGTTTGCACCCGCGTCCGCTTCGATCCGACCTGCTACGGATTTTCCACTGTCTTTTCTTATTCCATCCAGTCATTCATTAATGAGTTCCAGCTCCGCGCCAGGCTGATCCAGGGCCAGCCCATCCAGCTGGCTCTGCTGGTCCATGGCATGCACGGGCCCTACCAGGAGGCCTTCCGCCATGATGGCTCCTGGCACTCGCTGTGCGTGAGCTGGTCGCGCCACGGCGGACACTGGGCCCTGTTTGCCAACGGCCGCCCGGTCAACCGGGGCGACAGCCTGTACAGCGCAGGTGACGTGGGCCCTGATGGCCACTTCATCCTGGGCCAGGAGCAGGACTCGTTCGGGGGCTCGTTCAAGAGCGCAGAGTCCTTCTCGGGTAGTCTCACGCAGCTGCACATTTGGGAGCGGGTGTTGAACGACAGCGAAATCCACACCATGGAAAAAGAGTGCTCTCCCGCCACATCCGGGCTGGTATTCAAGTGGAGCGCCACAGTCCTGGAAGTGGAGTCCTCCCTGAAGAGGCTCTGGGGAAACTCGCCGTGCCAAGGTAAGGACCACGTGGGCGGACATGCTTGATTTAAAGCGGACTACCCCTGTAGCTAGTCTGGGCTGTCCCAGCATATTCTCTCTCTCTCTCTCTCTCTCTCTCTCTCTCTCTCTCTCGCTCTCTCTCTTTTTTTATACCCGTTATGAGTTCCAGAGCCTGCATTTGGAGGTTCTCTGTCTCTCCGGCAGCCCCCTCTTCCTTCATGAATAGGGGAGCAGATTGGCAAGTAGTAATTGGCAAACTCAGCCCAGTAATGGTTGTAAATATTTCATGTGCGTGGTAATGAATCCCACCCTTCAAAACAAACTCTCCTTTATGACATCGCCGTCTCAGCTGCCTGGGCTCTCGTTATGGAGACCGTAGGGAATAGGGTCCCTAATGGCACCCTATTACATACATAGTGCACTACTTTTGACCAAACCTGGTCAAAAGTAGTGCCCTATATAGGGAATAGGGTGCCATTTGGCATGCAACAAAGGAGAACACACAGGCAGATGTTCTATCTCCATATATATATCAGACCCAGACAGTACAGCCTCCTTCCGTTCCTTATCGGACCATTTAAGAATGTTGACTCATTCTGACATCATGTGAAACCCAGCACATTAGGAGTGCACTCAATTTCTCTTTCTATCAACTTTTTTACTTCCTAAAAGCATTGCATATCCATTGCACAGCCAGAAGAGGATGGGACCTCCCCTCTGACCCTAGTTCCTCTCTAGGGACTCTATTTTAACAAACCTAACGCAATGTCCTTGTGGTTAGGGTGTCCGCCCTGAGTATGGAAGGTTGTGACTGAAAAATGGGACCTGCTTGGCATTTAGGAGATAGATTGGGGGTAAGGCCCTGCGATAGACTGGTGTCCTGTCCCACGGGGTGTACATCAAGCTTCCTCACGCTACAGAAACAGGAGATAGGCTCCTGCCCTATGAGCCGTTTCGACTCGCACAATCCAAGGCTCATGCAAGACTACTTACTTACTAATTCAATGGTAAATCTAAGCGTTGTCGGTAGAGCTATAAGTCTGGGGGTGTGTCAAATATTTTTGCTATTTTCACAGCTGGAATTATGAGTGAAATAATTGATGGTGGCGCGAAAGGGCTGGGTTTTGATTAATAAACAAGTTGTAGGTGTGACAAGGGCTTTGCCACTGACTGGCCAATCAACGCATTCCATGGCTTAATACTGCATGCGTTTGTCTCAAGTTCTGTAGGTTATTGACTGTCTTTGCGTTTTCATCAACTCCAATTCAGCTGGGGGCATGGACTATTCTCGTCCTGGTCCATTGTGGATTGATACTACAGTTCATTAAATAGTATAGGCCACAGTAACGAGTAATAGCAACAGTAAAAAATCGTGCTGAGCATTTAACTGAAATTTTGCTTATTTAAATTTTTTCAAACAACTAATTGACTGTTAGTTGTTTAATTATTTTCATTCCATTTCGTTCTTTTTTGTTTTTTGAGTGCAATGTGCAGTTTATCTAGCGATAAATCAGATCAAGCCTGAACTGTGAGATATAGTAGGGAGGTGTAGTTTCCAACAGGCCAATATTCTACATAGTTTGGCACAGAAAACATGGTAAATAACTACAATGACCATAATCCATTGCGCACCTACTTGTATGTTCTGAGATGGAGAAGAGACAGAAAGAACTCGCAATTGAAAGGGATAAAGAGCAGTTGCTTCGTGAGGTATCTCTACCTGAAAATACATGATCTAAGATTGATAGTTTGTATTCAGCAGTTTTAAAAGTACGTGTTTTTTACTTTGAAGAACTATTTAAAAAGAAAAAGAAAAAAAAAGTGATTTGTCAGAGGGCATAGGCAAAAGTTCTATAGAGATGAGATGATGACTTGGAATGAAATAATAGTCTTCAAATAGGCCTAAAACAAATGTAATATACACAACATTTAAAATATTTTATTAAGTAAAGTAATGTGAATACATTATGGTTAATAAGTGATAAGCAGTAATGCCAGTCATTTTATTAATAGTTTTTCTGTGGGGGGAGGGGGTGAAACTGAAACAGCACTCCTCTAAAAGCTCAGTACTAGTAAAAGAAAAATGAACATCCAGTGTTTGCTCAATAGCCTATGTTTGGAGTGTTGGCAGTCAATATGGTTGTAATTGGCTTTAAAAGCCTAGCGTACATATCTTTACTCATCGCACTTCTCCTAAAATAAAAATACTAGGCTCCCGTAAAATGTATTGTATGTGTGAGGCAGGTTCTCAATAAGCTAAATATAGCCTAGGCCTACCGTTGATACTGCATTATAGGAATGAATCATTTAAATTAAGCGGAGCCAGCTCAGAAAATAAACCTGAGTGCCCCTCCTCAGGCTGACGCATCAGCTGAGATGGCATCTATTGTATTAGAGGTTAGTATCAATCAGGTCTACCTTATTTGGCGGTCTATTTAAGCTGACCGCGTCTGCTCACTCATCCTGCTGCCACTTCCTGCTACTATGTGCTGGCTTCTTGTTCCCACCATCACCCCAGCCTCTACCTGTAAGGTTCTGTGTTCCTGCCGGGGGGATTGGTATAGCTTACCGCACTCACTGCCTGTAGGCTATTTTATATTGATGCTTTGCTTGGGCATTGAGCTACCCTGATGGAGCAGAGCCTATATCGCCAAGACTTGCATTATCCATTGCTTAATAAATGGTTAAATATATTTCCACGTGGCGTTTTCTTTCTGAAATAAGTTTGTAAGTTTACTTTGGTAACTGGATGAGATGCTCTCTCTGGAGATGGGTATGGATACTTGAAGAAGCTAAATGAAGTATGCAGGTAGGCGCATACAGTGCATTCGGAAAGTATTTATCTTTTTCCACATTTTGTTAACATTACAACCTTATTCTAAAATGGATATCATAAAAAATAAATCCTCATCAATCTACACACAATACCCCATAATGGCAAAGCGATAAACAGGTTTGTAGAAATTTTAGCAAATGTATTAAAAATAAAAAACTGAAATACCTTAACAAAAGTATTCAGACCCTTTGCTATGAGACTTGAAATGGAGTTCAGGTGCATCCTGTTTCAATTGATCATCCTTTCGATGTTTCTACAACTTGATTGGAGTCCACCTGTGGTAAATTGAATTGATTGGACATGATTTGGAAAGGCGCACACCTGTCTATATAAGGTCCCACAGTTGACAGTGTATGTCGTGTATGTTGACTTATATCTCCCTCACTAACTTTAAGCATCAAATCAAATCACATTTTATTTGTCACATGCAGATGTTAATGCGAGTGTAGCGAAATGCTTGTTAGAGCAGCTTACTGATCACTGCACCTGTACACAGCCCATCTGTAAATAGCCCACCCAACTACCATACTCCCATATTGTTTTTTTTGTTGTTGCTCTTTTGCACCCCAGTATCTCTACTTGCACATCATCATCTGTACATCTATCACTCCGGTGTTAATGCTAAATTGTAATTATTTCACCACTATGGTATATTTATTGCCTTACCTCCCTAATCTTACTACATTTGCACACACTGTATATAGATGTTCTATTGTGTTATTGACTCTGTTTGTTTATCCTATGTGTAACTCTGTGTTGTTGTTTTTGTCGCACTGCTTTGCTTTTTTTTGGCCAGGTCGCAGTTGTAAATGAAAACTTGTTCTCGACTGGTTAAATAAAGGTGAAAAAAATCAAATAAAAAATGTCAGAGAAAAAACCAAGCTATGAGGTCGAAGGAATTGTCCGTAGAGCTCCGAGACAGGATTGTGTCGAGGCACAGATCTGGGGAAGGGTACCAAAACATTTCTGCAGCATTGAAGGTCCCCAAGAACACAGTAGCCTCCATCATTCTTAAATGGGAGAAGTTTGGAACCACCAAGACTCATCCTAGAGCTGGCCGCCCGGCCAAACTGAGCAATCAGGCGAGAAGGGCCTTGGTCAGGGAGGGGACCAAGAACCCGATGGTCACTCTGACAGTGCTCCAGAATTCCTCTGTGGAGATGGAGGGCCTTCCAGAAGAACAACCATCTCTGCAGAACTCCACCAATCAGGCCTTTATGGTAGAGTGGCCAGACGGAAGCCACTCCTAAGTAAAATGCACATGACATGCTTGGAGTTTGCCWAAAAGCACCTGAAGGACTCAGACCATGAGAAACAAGGTTCTCTGGTCTGATGAAACCAAGATTGAACTCTTTGGCCTGAATGCCAAAAATCACATCTGGAGGAAACCTAGCACCATCCCTACGGTGAAGCATGGTGGTGGCAGCATCATGCTGAGGGCATGTTTTTCAGTGGCAGGAACTGGGAGACTAGTCAGGATCGAGGGAAAGATTAACAGAGTAAAGTAAAGAAAGACCTTTGCTGAAAACCTGCTCCAGAGTACTTAGGACCTCAGACTGAGGCAAAGGTTCACCTTCCAACAGAACAACAACCCTAAGCACACAGCCAAGACAACACAGGAGCGGCTTTGAGACAAGTCTCTGCATGTCCTTGAGTGGCCCATTCAGAACTCTGACTTGAACCCAATCGAACATCTCTGGAGAGACCTGAAAATAGCTGTGCAGCAACGCTCCTCGTCCAACTTAACAGCGCTTGAGAGGATCTGCAGAGAAGAATGGGAGAAACTCCCCAAATACAGGTGTGCCAAGATTGGAGCGTTATACCCAAGAAGATTCGAGTCTGTAATCGCTGCCAAAGGTGCTTCAACAAAGTACTGAGTAAAGGGTCTGAATATTTATGTAAATGTGATATTTCAGTTTATTTTTCATAAATTTGCTAAAATGTATAAAAACCAGTTTTTTTGCTTTGTCATTATGTGGTATTGTGTGTAATGAAGGGAAAAAAACAATTTCATCATTTTTAGAATAAGGCTGTAACATAACAAAATGTGTGGCAAGTCAAAGGGTCTGAATACTTTCCGAATGCACCGTATGTGTGTGTGTTTAAGGATGTGCAGTATATTTTCTGTTCAAGGCACATTGACTAAACACCTTTATGGATATGCTACTTTGCAAGGATAAGAAATAAACAACACGTTGCTGTTTAACCAGCCTTAGTAGCCTAGACCTAGGTTAAGGGTAGAGGAGGGCTTGATATGAAATGGAAAACAAGAAATCTGTTTTTTAAACAACAACCATATTTCTACACAGGATTGGGTCAGAAGCATGATATCATTTTTATTTTTTTATTTTTTATTTMACCTTTATTTAACCAGGTAGGCAAATTGAGAACACGTTCTCATTTACAATTGCGACCTGGCCAAGATAAAGCAAAGCAGTTCGACACATACAACAACACATAGTTACACATGGAGTAAAACAAACATATAGTCAATGATACAGTGAAAAAAAATAAGTCTATATACAATGTGAGCAAGTGAGGTGAGATAAGGGAGGTGAAGGCAAACAAATATATGTATTAAATAAATAAAAATATAAAAAGGCCATGGTGGCGAAGTAAATACAACACAGCAAGTAAAATAAAAATAAAAACACTGGAATGGTTGGTTTGCAGTGGAAGAAAGCGCAAAGTAGAGACAGAAATAATGGGGTGCAAAGGAGCAAAATAAATAAATAAATACAGTAGGTAAAGGAGTAGTTGTTTGGGCTAATTATAGATGGGCTATGTACAGGTGCAGTAATCTATGAGCTGCTCTGACAGCTGGTGCTTAAAGCTAGTGAGGGAGATAAGTGTTTCCAGTTTCAGAGATTTTTTTAGTTCGTTCCAGTCATTGGCAGCAGAGAACTGGAAGGAGAGCGGCCAAAGGAAGAATTGGTTTTGGGGGTGACCAGAGAGATAAACCTGCTGGAGCGCGTGCTACAGGTAGGTGTTGCTATGGTGACCAGCGAGCTGAGATAAGGGGGGACTTTACCTAGCAGGGTCTTGTAGAGACCTGGAACCAGTGGGTTTGGCGACGAGTATGAAGCGAGGGCCAGCCAACGAGAGTGTACAGGTCGCAGTGGTGGGTAGTATAGGGGCTTTGGTGACAAAACGGATGGCACTGTGATAGACTGCATCCAATTTATTGAGTAGGGGTTTTGGAGGCTATTTTGTAAATGACATCACCGAAGTCGAGGATTGGTAGGATGGTCAGTTTTACAAGGGTATGTTTGGCAGCATGAGTGAAGATGCTTTGTTGCGGAATAGGAAGCCAATTCTAGATTTGACTTGGATTGGAGATGTTTGATGTGAGTCTGGAAGGAGAGTTTACAGTCTAACCAGACACCTAGGTATTTGTAGTTGTCCACATATTCTAAGTCAGAGCCGTCCAGAGTAGTGATGTTGGACAGGCGGGCAGGTGCAGGCAGCGATCGGTTGAAGAGCATGCATTTAGTTTTACTTGTATTTAAGAGCAATTGGAGGCCACGGAAGGAGAGTTGTATGGCATTGAAGCTCGCCTGGAGGGTTGTTAACACAGTGTCAAAAGAAGGGCCAGAAGTATACAGAATAGTGTCGGCTCGTAGAGGTGGATCAGAGAATCACCAGCAGCAAGAGCGACATCATTGATGTATACAGAGAAGAGAGTCGGTCCAAGAATTGAACCCTGTGGCACCCCCATGGAGACTGCCAGAGGCCCGGACAACAGACCCTCCGATTTGACACACTGAACTCGATCAGAGAAGTAGTTGGTGAACCAGGCGAGGCAATCATTAGAGAAACCAAGGCTGTCGAGTCTGCCGATGAGGATGTGGTGATTGACAGAGTCAAAAGCCTTGGCCAGGTCAATGAATACGGCTGCACAGTATTGTTTCCTATCATATATCTCTTGTCTTGTTCCATGGCACTGTGTGCACACGTAGGCCAAAAAGACTCACCTGTGCGATGCTGCAAACCAGCCTTGATTAAGAGGACATGTCTTTTCCATGGGCACTGTGTGTCATGGCTGGATAGTCTGCTTTTCCGCTCTCAAAATCCATGCCATTATCAAGTGCGTTACCATTAAGACCTGCTTTTTGTGGGACTTATCTTCCCGTTAGCGCTGGGAAGATTGTCACTTTTGCGCTTGTTTTTAAGGACATACCTAAAATCAAGCGAGTTGATTTCAGACAGGTAAATTGCCGAGCCTGGAGTTAGACACTTGTCTTCCTTCTACTAAGTTTTTCCTGGACAATGTGCTACTGCTTTTGCTTGCTGTTTGGGGTTAAGGACAGGTTTTAGGGCTGTATTCCAGAATTCCTGGTTGGAGGATTTCGTCCTTGGTCAATCCTTCCTGATTCTAGGAATCCTCCAACCTGGAGATCTGGAAAACCTGAGAATTTTTGTAAAGTTACTGTAAGTTTGCAACCCTCGACAATTTAATGTAAAGCCTTTGTGACATCTTCTGATTCTAAAAGGTCTTTAAAAAATGCATTTGATTGATTGATGTACAATGGACATTCCTTATCTTTTTGGCTCCCTGTTTTTTTCTGTTATTTCTTCCTTACTAGCTAACAGCAGTCAGTTGGCCGACGAGTTCCTGTACTCCCTGTTGGATTCAGATGTGGTGCCATATCACAACTTCTCTGAGGTGGTGGATGCACCTCAGGCTGGGGAGTGTGTCACCTTTGACCCCCTGAGTGGAGGCTGGGGCTTAGACGTTTGTGACAGTCAGAGAGGTGCCGTCTGCCAGTTTGAGAAAGGTGATCGCTCACTGATAACAGTTAAATGTCATCGAAACATGATCTAATTATTTCTAAGCACACACAAATCAATCGAAGGGGGAGTGCATGTTTTTGTCTTTGGATTAAACAACAACATCCTATGTAAAATAAGATACAACTTTTAAAAGTTAAGCGTCACCTGTCTCAAATAGACTCTTGTTATGTTATGGTGCCAATGTAATAAAAAACTCAATGGCCCTGCTTGGGTACTTTCAAAATTAAACCTAGGATGTGTTCAGAAAGGTGATATGTTTAGAACGTTATATAAATGGGATTAATAGAGCTAGCAGGATTCCCTATTCTACCTGTCAAATATTTGTTTTACACAATACATTTATATCTGGACATTCGATAACGTTGCACCCATTCAAACAGACCCAAGTCATTCCATCCTTTAGGTAATCACTAATCTAGAATTGGTTAAGTTACGTCTACCTCCATAGATACCTTGCTTTCACCTATCCAGTCATCTTAAAGGGGCAATCCAGGATTCGAACAACAAAGCGGTCTGCCCGCCACTTGTTTTGATAAACTGAGTGATGAGGCTGGAGAAATGTAATTGATAGACAGAGCTATGGACACAAGGACTGACCATCCATGAGATCAAAATGATAGTGTTAGCCATGTTTTGAAGCTATACAGTGTTTGTTACATTGTTTACTTGGCATGGAATAAAACAAGCTTATATTTGGGGTTCTGATTGGGTACAACAGTTGAACTAAGCTCATGAGGCATTTACATGTTATGGATGTACCAAAGGATGGTTGTACCAGTCCCTCATTGCCCCTTAAGTCAGAAGCGCAGAAGGGAGGGGGGGGTTGTTTTAAGATGGTCATACCAAGGATCATTTAGCTATTTGATTTCGAATTTTAGGACCTGTTTAGGTATCAAAAAAAGTATATAAAACAATTAATTAATGAAACATTACATTTGGCCTTACTGCTATTAGCCCATAGAAACATATTGAAGAAAAGATTCATACATGACAAAACAGATCAACAGTCAATAAAATAAACTGTCTGTCCTATATCTGAGAGATATAATAAATATCAGGATTTTAGGCATCCTAGAGCAAAATGTGTTCGTGAGAGTCTCACGTTTCATTATTAGTGTGTAGCCCAAACTGTTCCGACTTTAGAGACAAAAGTTGGCAGATCGGCGGCACCGACTTCAAACGAGTCCCGTRACCCTTGTGGGGGTAGTAGAGAAAAACGGAGAACACCATTGTGTTTGGGAGAGTCTCATCTGTCTATAGAGTGGTAATACATTCGGACGCTACAGATGTTTTTGGGATGTCACATGGTCTGACAAACACCACTGTAGCCACGCCACCTTCCAGCATAGATGCGGATGAAGTGATTTGAGACGCAGCCCATGCAACAAAAAAAAACACGATATCTCTAGCTTAAACAAAAGGATTTTGATGGGGATTTTTGTATTCTGCTAATTATATTTCCACTGGGGCACGGACATCAACTCTGGGGGGTTGTTTATGTTTTATTCAGTATATCCTGAGATATCTCATGCTAACATTGTTTTGTTCACTTTTTTTATTCTAGAGGAGTTGGACATCTTCGGCTTTCCCAAGACGGCGTTTTTCAGTAAGGTGAGCAAGGATGCTCTCGACCAACCCTGTAAATTGGAAGGTTCACCCAGCTGTAGCCTATTAGTTTCACGCCATTCAAATGCAGCTTCATCAGTCCGGATTCTGCGTCCAACAACCGCAAGCCTTGAAGTATCAAAAAATATATAAACAAATTATTTAATTAACATTTTTATTTGACCTTTACTGCTATTAGCCCATACAAACGCATTGAATAACAGATTCACTACATGGAACAACAGATAGTCCCCCCCCCAAAAGAAATGTTTACATGTGTTTAACCCCTTATTTTTGGAACTAAACAGTCTCCATATATACTTCCATAAATGTTTTCATTTGGTACCAGGGGACCTTCAGACGAGTCTTGTGAGGCCTGTGGGCATCCTAGAGCAAAACAACTGAAATGTACGTGTTCTTTAGAGTATCACCTTTCCACAGATGGGTTATATTAGTGTAGGCCAAACTGTTCGAACACTACAGACAGAAGTTGGCAGATCGGCTGTACCGACTTCAGACGAGTTCAAGACGTTTGTGGGGCTCGTAGACCAAAACATTCGGACGCTACAGACAATTTAGTAAGAAGACCGATTTTCGGGATGTCTCATGGTCTGACAAACACCGCTCTAGGTCTATGCTAATTAGATTTCCACTGGGGCATGGACATCGATTCTAGGGGGTTAATTTAGATGGGGAGTGGTGGTGAACAGCAATCTTCAAGTCTATCCACAGATTTTCTATTCGATTCAAGTCTGGGCTTTGGCTGGGCCACTCAAGGACTTTCACATTCTTGTTCTGAAGCCATTCCAGCGTTCCACCTGCAACTCCAGGCGTGCGGTCATTATCGTGGAAAATACATAATTAGTCATTCTATCCCGTGTTTTACTGTTTAAAGAATGATCTTGTTATATGGTGKTGTTTTTCTAACCTGATACAACCTTGTCTTTGTGGAACTTAGTCATAAGACTGGGCGTATAGCTAAGGTCCGCTTGGGTGYGGCCGCAGCATGTGACATCCCGTGGGTTTACTATCTACAGAAAGTCACATGTATGGAAACTTGCAGAAAGGAGCACATTATAGTGTTTTGCTGTTGTGAATGTGCTAACTAATTACCTTTTGCACACTATCCGCTGACTGCCACATATACAGAAAGGGGTTGTATGTATTTTCTCTATAAAAGCAGAGACCCGGCTATGTTTGTTAAGCTTTCAACTCTGAACCATTCTTGGTGATGTTGATTGCTTCATTTTTGCATATTTTTTTTTCTTATGATAAAGTGTTGTTTGAAAGAATCTGGTCTCTCTTCCCTTTGATTATATATTCCACAATATCATGTGCCTTTTTCTCARGAGTGGCTTCAGTCTGGCCACTCCAATAAAGCCCAGATTGGTGAAGTGTTGTAGAGACTGTTGTCCTTCTGGCAGGTTCTCCCATATCAGCCAAGGAACTCTCTGTAGTTCTGTCAGAGTCCTTCTTGCCCGGTTGTTCAGTTTGGTCAGACGGCCAGCTCTAGGCAGAGTGTGGGTAGTTCCATATTTTTTTTACATTTCCCAATGCTGGAGACCACTGTGCACTTGGAAACATTCAACACTCTAGAAATTGTTTTTTTTACCCTTCCCCAAATAAATGCCTCATCACAATTCTATCTCAGAGATCTACAGACAGTTCCTTGGAGTTTCTGCTCTGACATGCACTGTCAACTGTGGAACCTTATATAGACAGGTGTKTTTCTTTTTAAATCATGTCCAAACAATTGAATTGGCCACAGGTGGACTCCAATCAAGTTGTAGCGACATCTCAAGGATGATCAAAGGAAATTGGATGCACCTGAGCTCAACTTGGAGCGTCATAGCAAAGGGGTGTGAATAGGTACAGTACCAGTCAAAAGTTAGGACACACCTACTCATTCAAGGGTTTTTCTTTATTTTACTATTTTCTACATTGTAGAATAATAGTGAAGACATCAAAACTGTGAAATAACACATATGGAATCATATAGTAACCAAAAAAKTGTTAAACAAATCAAAATATATTTTATATTTGAGATTCTTCAAAGTAGCCACCCTTTGCCTTGATGRCAGCTTTGCACACTCTTGGCATTCTCTCAACCAGCTTCATGAGGAATCATTCTTAAATGAAATAAGTTTGTGGAGATGGAAGAACCTTCCAGAAGGACAACCATCTCTGCAGCACTCCACCAATCAGGCCTTTATGGTAGAGTGGCCAGACGGAAGTCACTCCTCAGGAAGTGACACATGACAACCCGCTTGGAGTTTGCTAAAATGCACCTAAAGAACTATCAGAACTTGACAAACAAGATTCTCTGGTCTGATGAAACCAAGATTGAACTTTGGCTTGAATGCCAAGCATCACGTCTGGAGGAAACCTGGCACCATCCCTACGGTGGAATATTATGCTGTGGGAATGTTTTTCATCGGCAGGGAGACTTGTCAGGATCGAGGGAAAGATGAACAGAGCAAAGTTCAGAGAGATCCTTTATGAAAACCTGCTCCAATGCGCTAAGGACCTCAGACTGTTGCTAAGGTTCACCTTCCAACAGGACATTGACCCTAAGCACACAGCCAAGACAACGCAGGAGTGGCTTCGGGACAAGTCTATGAATATCATTGAGTGGCCCAGCCAGAGCCCGGACTTGAACCTGATCAAACATCTCTGGAGAGACCTGAAAATAGCTGTGCAGCAACACTCCCCATCCAACCTGACAGAGCTTGAGAGAATCTGCAGAGAAGAATGTGAGAAACTCCCCAAATATACGTGTGCCAAGCTAGTAGCGTCATACCCAAGAAGACTTGAGGCTGTAATCGCTGCCAAAGGTGCTTCAACAAAGTAAAGGGTCTGAAAACTTGTGTAAATGTTTTTGTCTTAAAACCTGTTTTTGCTTTGTCATTATGGGGTATTGTGTGTAGATTGATGAGGGGGAAAAAATATTTAATCTATTTTAGAATAAGGCTGTAACGTAACAAAGTTGAAAAAGTCAAGTGGTCTGAATACTTTCCAAATGCACTGTAAATAGTCCCAATAGACATTAAGTCAAAGTTCTCTAATGTTCTAATAGTTAATCTATTTCWATGGTTAAAACCACCATGTTTTTCACCAAGGTGATTGAGGACATGAGCATGAACGCGTCGTCTGAGAAAGACTTGGTGTCGCTGAGCGGACTGACCACCGTGCTGGTCAGGGTCCTGGAGGCCAGTCCGGACATCCTCACGTCCACCGATGTCCTCTACCTCACCGAGATGATGAAACTGGAGGCCACCACCACCACCCAGGATGTCAACCATGCCCAGGAGGGCCTAGACTCTGYCGAGGCCATGGTGTCCATTGCCACCAACTACCTGAAACTGGCCAGTCTCATCCTGGACCCTAAGATGGCCGCCCAGTGGCTAGGTCGGCCGGAGGACGTTGTACGTTTTCAGTGTTCACACGTTTATATAATGTATTAAACCAGCAAACAGAACTGGTTGCAATTACGTATTTAATGATTTTATGGTCAGGTTGTATACTGGTCGTAATAATTTTGTAACACTTTTGTCTTAAYTCTACAATGAATGTGAAGTTTYTATTTATATGTGTAATTTTTCTATGTTCTATAAGGAACTGGTTCTATAAGGAAGTTGTAATCTGACCACAAAACAACAGGAATATTATGTATTTTTCATGACTTGATCTTKTCGTGAAAAAATATGTCATTACCTGATTGTAACAGAAACCAGTTTGTTGTATTCTGGTTACATGACCAGTTTTCAACCAGAAAATCCCATTTCAGTAATATGTTTATGTTTCACACAAATGTAAATATATATATATATATTTTTTCCCCCCATACAGGCGACTGTGGGACCATTCACTGTGGTGGAGAGCATTGATAAACTGACTGGAGCTTTAGCAGATGTGCTATCTGCAGAGTGGAAAAGCTTCACACTCTCCACGGAAAACATAGGTAATGATATTGTTTGCATCTTTTYTTTTTTATAGTGTTGCTAAAAATCTTTGAAATTAGGTCTTATTAAGAATGTAATTAACATAAGAACTGATAAGAACGGATAAGAACTGGAGATAGAACTGGGAACTTCAGATAGACGCGAACCAACTAGAGAATAGAGGTGAAATGACAAAGAAAAGGGAGTTCACTTTACAGTGGTATCTGATGGCTCAGTCTGTGGGAGTATAGTGTTTGAATCAAATCAAATTGTATTCGTCACAGGCCGAGAGAAAGAAAATAGAGAATTATTAGAAAAGTTATAACRTGTAATAATAAATACCCAATGAGTAATGATAACTTGGCTACGAGGTAACTGAGGTAGATATGTACATATAACTAGGAATGAAGTGAATAGCCAACAGGATAGATAATAAACAGTAGCAGCAGTGTTTGTGATGAATAAAAAAAAGTTTGTTCAAAAAGGGTCAATACAGATAGTCCCGGGTAGCTATAAGGTTAACTATTTAACTAACTATTTAACAGTCTTATGGCTTCGGTAGAAGCTGTTCAGGGTCCTTTTKGTTCCAGACTTGGTGCATCGGTACCACTTGCCGTGCGGTAGCAGAGGGAACAGTCTATGACAGGGGTTCTCAAACTAGGGGTTGCGACCCCATATGGGGTCTTCTGATATGAATATGGGGTTGCGGGACAATTTCCAAAATCCAGAGAGAAAAAAAGATATATACCAAAAAATTATATAGTATCGTCTTTGTCTCTTAAAATCATTGTAATGTGGTTAACCTCAAAAATAAAAAATAAAACATTCATTCATTCAACCAGAGAGCGCCATTAGATCACGGAAATAGGCTGCACTTGACCATTGCACTTGAATCATTCCCATGGTGAATGGCTAGGCCCGCTACGYTATGAAAATACACACTGTGGCCGAGACTTTGATATTACCGGCCGCAATTGATATGGTGAAAACATTGTGTGGGGAGGCGGAGGCACAGAAACTCACATCAATACCTTGTCAGAGAAGACTGTTGAATGAATAATTTATTATATTGCTAGCAATCAATTCAAATCTTATTCAAGAGGAAACTGACTGAACGACTCAAAACTCCCCAGCTTATGCTCTCCAAATGGACGTTAGCTGTGAGGGCCGAGATGCCCATGTATTGTCTTTTGTTTGCTATACATGTCGGGGTATGCTATTCATGAGGACATATTATTCTGTCTCACGATTCCCGAGCACGGAAGGGCACAGGGGATGTTCAGTGTGCTGCGCGCCTATATTGACGAAATACAGATTCCATGGGGTTGAATGGTGGGCTTTTGCACAGATGTGACTCCAACTATAGCGGGACGGCGGGCAGGCCTCTGCACTCTAGTTATGAATGTGTCTCCCTCTGCCATATGGACACATTGTCTGATACCGAGAGCAACTGGCAGCAAAAGAGCTGAGCACAGAACTCTGCAGCAGGTAAGCACAGATATACAGTGGGAAGAAAGAGTATGTGAACCCTTTCGAATTACCTGGGTTAATTCGTGTTAATAAAATGTTATATGATCTTCATCCAAGTCACAACAATAGACAAACACAGTGCTTAAACRAATAACACACAAACAATTATAATTTGGCCATGGCATAACACTGACATTCCTGTCTTGCAGGAAATTAACATAGTTGACAGTGAGAGGACTTTTCTTTTTTTGTTGCGTTTGCATACTATACACATTTTACAGACGCAATCTATTTTACAATAGAAATATGTTTTGTTTGTTTTTAGTCCTGGCCTTCCTTTCTGATGTCTGTCCAGTTTGATTTCTATTTGTAACTGCTATTTCACAACATTTCTGAACCTATATACATTTTACAGACCCCGTATGTTTTACATTTGTTTTCTTTTTGTTATTAGTCCCACACTTCAGCTCCATTCAACCCCTCCCATCTATCTCTTTCTATTTGCCATATATTTTTCAACTGTGCTGTAATGCTTCACTCGTCAACAGAGATGTTAGCATGTTTCAGAGATTTCTGTATGTCTTTAGCTGACACTCATTGAGCATTCTGCGCTGTGCTCCTGCAGTCATCTTTGTAGGACGGCCACTCCTAGGGAGAGCAGCAACAGTGCTGACATTTCTCCATTTATAGACAATTTGTCTTACCGTGGACTGACTTTTAGAGATCATTTTGTCACCCTTTCCAGCTTTATGCAAGGAATCAATTCTTAATCTTAGGTCTTCTGAGATCTCTTTTGTTCGAGGCATGGTTCACATCAGGCAATGCTTCTTTGTGAATAGAAAACTAAAATGTTGTGAGTTTTTTTTATGGGCAGGGCAGCTCTATCCAAAATCTCCAATCTCGTCTCATTGATTCGACTCCAGCTTTTGGAGTCATTAGCCTAGGGGTTCACATACTTTTTTCAACCTACACTGAATGTTTAAATGATGTATTCAATATAGACATGAAAAATACAATAATGTGTGTGTTATTAGTTTAAGCACACTGTGTTTGTCTATTGTTGTGACTTGATCAGATGAAGATCAGATCAAATTTTATGTACAATTTATGCAGATTTCCAGGAAATTCCAAAGGGTTCRCATACTTTTTCTTGCCGCTGTACTGCAGCAGGTAACTTTTATTATTAACCTCATCAAACCACATCCCCTGCGCGCACGCCTGTTAGCTAAACTATGTGGAGATATGAGAGCATCAGAGCATGACAGTGTTCTATTGCACACTGAGGCTTGGTGGTTATTGAGGGAGAGTGTTTGAAAGATTTTTCGCATTGAGAGAGGAACTGTTGTCATTCAAAATGGATGTAAAAACCCCCCCCCCCAAAAAAACAGACTTGGTTGACTTTTTGTGTAATGAAAAAAAAATTGTTTCCTTGACTATGTAACAGCCATATTTGGAAAACTGAACGAACTGAACACAAGCATGCAGGGGAAATACAAAAATATTATACTGATAATACCGAATCAGTGGATTCAGAGGGAAGAATTCTTATTGGAGAGAGTATTTCAAAAGCGAACCATGCCCCCTTCCCTAGGCTGTGCATGTTTCTAAAGGACAACAGCATCAGTAAGTGTCCCACACGAGTGATGACTGCTCACTTCCAATGCTTGGAACAGAACTTTGGGACCTACTTCCCAATCCGTTTAATTGTGATCCTGGCGGTAAGTGAAAACGAACAGCTGATCGAGCTGTTATGTGACCGAATGCATTCACTGGTCACTATGGAGGAGTTTTGGTTCCTGACTCAAAGGGAATACCCTGCCGTCTCCCTCTGAGCATTAATGCTGTGTTCTTAACAACTGGGAACTCCGACAGGGATATATTTYTTTGAACAGTCATCCAACTCGAATTTCCAACTCGGGAACTTTGACCTCTTTCTAGAGCTCCGACTTTCTGACCTAAAGGTCACTGGCATCATGATTTGACCTCATATTTTTCAGAGCCTTCYGGGAAGGCTTTCCCCTAGATGTTGGAACATTGCTGCGGGGACTGGCTTCCATTCAGCCACGAGCATTAGTGAGGTCGAGCACAGATGTTGGGCAATTAGGCCTGGCTCGCAGTCAGCGTTCCAATTCATCCCAAAGGTGTTCGATGGGGTTGAAGTCAGAGCTCTGTGCAGGCCAGTCAAGTTCTTGCACACCGATCTCGACAAACCGTTTCTGTATGGACCTCGCTTTGTGTACGGGGGCATTGTCATGCAGAAACAGGAAAGGGCCTTCCCCAAACTGTTCCCACAAAGTTGGAAGCACAGAATCTTCTAGAATGTCATTGTATGCTGTAGTGTTAAGACCTCCCTTCACTGGAACTAAGGGGCCTAGCCCGAACCATGAAAAACAACCCCAGAAATKATTCCTTCTCCACCAAACTTTACCGTTGTCACTATGCGTTGGGGCAGGTAGCGTTCTCCTGGCATCCGCCAAACCCAGATTTGTACGTTGGACTGCCAGATGGTGATGCGTGATTTATCACTCCAGAGAACCCGTTTCCACTGCTCAAGAGTCCAATAGCGGCAAGCTTTACACCACTCCAGTATGACGCTTGRCATTGCACATGGTGATCTTAAGCTTGTGTGCGAGATGCTCGGCCATGGAAACCCATTTCATGAAGCTCCCGACGAACAGTTATTGTGCTGATGTTGCTTCCAATGGCAGTTTGGAACTCGGTAGTAAGTGTTGCAACTGAGGACACACGATTTGTATGCGCTTCAGCTCTCGGCAGTCTCATTCTGTGGGATTGTGTGGCTTACCACTTTGCGTTGTWATGCCTAGACATTTCCACTTCACAATAACAGCACTTACAGTTGACCAGGGCAGCTCAAGCATGGCAGAAATTTGACGAACTGACTTGTTGCAAAGGTGGGCTCTTCAGTAAGGCCATTCTACTGCCAATGTTTGTCTATGGAGATTGCATGGCTGTGTGCTCGATTTTATACACCTGTTAGTAACTAACAGGTGTGGTTGAAATTGGCGTAGCCACTAATTTGAAAGGTTGTCCGCATACTTTTGTATGTAAAGTGTACATTTCTTCACATGGTTGGGGTTCAGAGAAGTTTTAGATATCAAAATGGGGTTGTGGGCCAAGAATGTTTGGGAACCCCTGGTCTATGACTTGGGTGGCTGGAGTCTTTGACAATTTTCTGGGACTTCCTCTGGCACCGCCTGTTATAGAGGTCCAAGATGGCAGGAAGCTCGGTCCCAGTGATTTACTTTGCCGTACTCACTAGCGCCTTGCGGAAGGATGCCAAGTTGTTGTCATACCAAGTGGTGATGCAGCCAGTCAATATGCTCTCAATGGTGCAGCTGTATAACTTTTTGAGGATCTGAGGGCCCATACCAAATTTTTTCAGCCTCCTTAGGGGGAAGAGGTGTTTCGTGCCCTCTTAATGACTGTGTTGGTGTGTGTGGACCGTGATAGATCCTTAGTGATGTAGAAACCAAGAAACTTGAATMTCTCGACACGCTCCACTACATCCCCGTCGATGTGAATGTGGGCATGCTTGTTAATGAAGTTGGTGACTGGTGTGGTAAATTCCTCAATGCCGTCAAATGAATCACGGAACATATTCCAGTCTGTGCTAGCAAAACAGTCCTGTAGCTTAGCATCCACTTCATCGGACCACTTCCACATTGGGCGCATCATTGGTACTTCCTGTTTGATTTTTTGCTTGTAAGCATGAATCAGGATGACAGTATTATTTGGCAGATTTGCCAAATGGAGGGCGAGGGAGAGCTTTGCATGTGTTTCTGTGTGTGGAGTGATGGTGATCTAGAGTTTTTTTTGCATCTAGTTGCGCAGGTGACATGCTTGTAGAAATKAGGTAAGATGGATATCAGTTTCCCTGCATTAAAATCACCAGCCACTAGGAGCGCCACCTCTGGATGAGCATTTTCCTATTTGCGTTTGGCCCTTTACAGCTCATTGAGTGCGGTCTTAGTGCCAGCGTCAGTTTGTGTTGGTAAATAGACAGCTATGGAAAGTATAGATAAACTCTCTTGACACGTACCAACAAACGGGTGTGATCATTCTATTGTGGTCCAAAGTGTCGGGAAACTTTCTGGTAAATTTCTGGAATATTTCCATGGGAAGTTAAGCCCAGGAATTTGGGGAATTTTGCTTAAATTCATCAAAAAGTTAGCTTATAATAGTGAATGTTTGACAGTCTCCTGGAGGGGAAGGAGTCTCTCCAAGAAATGGTCATGTATGTCACAGTCTGCCGATATGGACAGCCCCATCAGGAGTATTCTTGTATGGATGATGTATTTTGGGAGAAAGTGGTAAGCAGCCTGAAACTCCTGAAACCTATAGCAGTAGCCATTGCACAGATTGAGGGAGACAATGCCATCCTGTCTGATGTTCACTCTGCTTGCAGATGTAAGAGAAGACATCCATACTGCCCTGCCCACTTCACTGTTGCTCCAAGCAGAGGAAACTGCAGTTCTGAAATACATCAMAAAGCGTGAAGACTTCTGYCTGAAGCCCATACAYGCCGCAGCGTACATGTTGGACCCCAAGTATGCTGGCAAGAGCATCCTGTCTGGTGCAGAGATCAACAAGGCCTATGGTGYCATCACTACCGTGTCTCGCCACCTTGGCCTGGATGAGGGCAAGCTTCTTGGCAGTCTGGCGAAGTACACTTCCAAGCAAGGGCTTTGGGATGGAGATGCAATATGRCAGTCGTGCCAACATATCTCCTCAGCCACCTGGTGGAAGGGACTTTGTGGATCTGAGGCTTTTTGAGCCTGACAACGAGCCATCCCAACAAGGTTGGAAAGTGACAGTGAAGATGARGCCTCAGAGTCTGATGTTCAAGAGGTRGACATTGAGGAKGTCCAGGGAGAAGATATGGAAGCCTGAGAGGAAGAYAACCAAAGCTTTAGTTTCTAGACAGATGTATGTTGAAAAYGTTKTTGGGAAATGCGATGGATCATTGSGGATCATTCAATATTCCCTTTCTATTGTTGTTCAGTGAAATCATCCCATGTGAAGAGTCAACTCATTTCATTAAAGTTCAATTCATAACTAAATMGTTTTTAAAATTTCTATTGGAAGGATTTAATTATTTGCAAATWTGTCTACTTATGATAAGGTMAAATGTTTATGTTTCTGTCTCCATATGATATGGTAAATATATCCAATGCAAAAAACATTACATTTAAATGGTATTCATATTAAGTTGCAACTATTTCCGTTAATTCCCATATATACCCGTTAATTCACATTTATTCCCGTTAATTTCCACAGAAAGTTTCCAYCTCTTAGTATTTCCCAAAATAAATGTGCAACCCTAGTGGTCCCTGCTGCGTACGCTCAAACCAGTGTGATTTMGAATGCTTATTTAGAACGTCCAGTTTCGATTGACGCAACAGTCCGCGTTTGAGCTGGCCACACTGTTTTTTCACAGAAACATTTTGCACAAACACAGTCCTCACAAAGTTATGTCCTGATTGTGACCAGGTTATTTTTGGATGTAATGTTCAGACATTCACAATCATCCAAACCAGAAAATGTAGGCTACATTAGTCCTAGTGCTAACTTAGGAAAGATTGACGTAACGCAAGCGTTCATATTTAGCTAACTTTCGGCTGACAGAAACCCCAATATGAATTAACTAATAGCAATTACTATTTACAATTCATCATATCACGGGTGAGCTCAGAGTACTGATYGAAATAATTGAGTAAAACACTTTATAAAAACAAAAGTAATCTGATAAAGGGTAGTGTGTGGGTGCCACCATGTTTTTTCTTTTTGCGTCAACCAAAGATAAGGTTTTTAAATGTTTATTTAACCTTTATTTAACTAGGCAAGTCAGTTAAGAGCAAATTCTTATTTACAATGACTGMCTACCCCGGCCAAACCCGGAGGACGCTGGGCCAATTGTGCGCTACCCTATTGGACGTGATGTAGCCTGGATTCGAACCAGGGACTGCAGTGACGCCTCTTGCACTGAGATGCAGTGCCTTCGGGAGACAAGAAGAGGAGACGAGATGAGTTTGGTCTGTTTTGAAGGGGGTGTGTTGTCTACTTCACCTCGTTATATAACATCTTTGGTCTAACAGACGTTTATGTGACACCCAGAATGCATTGTATAATGTCAACAAACATGGCGCAACACATAGCTGKCAAATASCTGAGCCTTATCTCATTGTAATCAGTACAACCTTCAAAAARGTATTTTACACACATCATMGGTSTCCATTAAAATCTATGCAATTATCGGAAAGTATTATTTTTCACCAGTACTGTAAAACTGTTAATACTTTATGCTCCATACATACATACTGTATSCTACAATAGAAACGACAACACGATAGAATACCTCATGAAGCTGGTTGAGAGAATGCCAAAAGTTTGCAAAGCTGTCATGAAGGCAAAGGGTGGCTACTTTGAAGAATCTAAAATCTAAAATAGATTTTGAGTTGTTTTAACAGTTTTTTTTGGTTACTGCATGAGTCCATATGTGTTATTTCATAGTTTGGATGTCTTCACTATTATTCTTCAATGTAGAAAATAGTACAAATAAAGAAAAWCCCATGAACGAGTAGGTGTGTCCAAACGTTTGACTGGYACTGTATATTTTTGATACYTCAAATAGCTAAATGATCCTTGGTATGATCATCTTAAAACAATTCCATATTTTAGCACGAGTCCAATTTGTCTGTAATGTTCCTGTATTACTTTATAGGAGTCCAATTTCCCTGTATGTCCTTTGTCCCCAGATGTGCACGTGGAGGCACGGAAGCTGTCCCAGATGAGCTGCAGCTGTGTGTTTAAACCGTCAGTGTTTGGCGGCCACAGTAGCGGTAGTGGCCAGGACGAGCTGCTCATCCCCGACACGGAGGTCCAGAGACTACATGACTTGGGTAACACTCATTCATGCGGATGAACACACACACACAGACACTCACACTAAGGTTTAACTCTAGAACCGCTAGAGAACGTTGCCTATAGCCTATTTTTGTTTCCCTTACAATAAAAACATTACAGTGTAATCCATTTGATCAACTTTATTTGTAGATTYGATTAGTAATAGAGTTRTAGTAATTAATAAAGTCCAATTACAGCTTCTTTTGACAAAGTAGAAACACAAATGTTTTGATTGTATCGGAGACTTGCGTGCCTTTTTCRCGTGAATCAATCTTGTCTTCTCTTTATGCTTCGTTTCCACAGTCAGCACACAGCTTCGAGGCTTTGTGTGAGCAAGCCCCACAAACAAATCGGTTGCACTGCACACAGTTTTCATGGGCCTTGTTTTGTGTGCCCCTGCTGCAGGTGTCGCATAACCTCTCTGTAGCGGTTGTGTGGTATGGTCTCTCCCAAAACAAGTCCACCCCAATTCCTCTACATCCATGCTCTTTCCGCCGTACGCTCCCTGGGCATACAAGAGTGCAATAAATGCTTACAGTTCATCCTTAGACATGTCCCACATACTGTTTCCTTTTTTGTGCACATGAGCAACAGTACAATCTCTGATGCACTGCGACATCTGCATGTCACATAAACTCATCACTCTTTTCTACCCAAACCGTGCCATCCCTCCCAGACTCCTGTCTCACCGTGGCAGTTGGGATCACCGTATCAGTTGGCTCTGTTCTGGTTTTTCTGSGGCGAGACTCAGGCATCGGAGGCAGAGGCTCGAAGTCAAAATCAGAATCAGATGAAGACTCTTCATCAGCAAGGTCGATTTCAAGCTCAGTATCTGATCCTCCATCCGGGCTCCAAATCTAAATTCTGCAGTATTTGCAATGCTGTCAAAACGTGAAAGAGAATGGTATCTGTAACGACTGTCTAATTCCTCCTCCTCGGATGAGGAGGAGGAGTAAGGGTCGGACCAAAATGCAGCGTTGAATGTGGACATAATGATATTTATTAAAGTAAAGACGAAACACGAAAACACTTTAACAAACTACAAAACAAATAAACGATGTAGACAGACCTGGACTTGAGCACTTACAATATACGAAGAACGCACGAACAGGAACAGACTACATACACGAACGACAAAACGAAACAGACCCGTGTGGTAACATATACGGACACAGGAGACAACCACCCACAAACAAACAGTGTGAACAGCCTACCTTAATATGGTTCTCAATCAGAGGAAACGTAAAACACCTGCCCCCTAATTGAGAACCATATCAGGCAACACATTGCACCCAACATAGAAACACAAAACATAGAATGCCCACCCCAACTCACGCCCTGACCAACTAAACACATACAAAACAACAGAAAACAGGTCAGGAACGTGACAGTATCAACCCGCRAGGCTTGCGGTCAAATTATTAACATGAGTGCCAACGCTGATAAATAGGCATAACACAAACTCATTATTACACTATTGTTGTTCTAAATTTAATCAACCTCTTCACCCTCATCATTCAGGTAGGCCTTATTTAAATCAGATTGTGAAGTAACTTGCACAATTAACTCCCATTCCATCCATTTGTCATTCATTCAGTGGGCTGGCATCGTTTGCTTCGCTGGATAGAGTCAAGGATATGTTTAGCTTTATTCTAAAGGCCTACTGCAACATGTAGCATGTTTTCATTTCCCTTACAATACATTTGATTAGTAATAGAGTTATAGTAAATAAAACAGTTCCATAACAGCTTCTTTACAAAGTAAAATGTAYAGTTGAAGTCGGAAGTTTACATACACCATAGCCAAATACATTTAAACTCAGTTTTTCCACAATTCCTGACATTTAATCCTAGTAAAAGTTCCCAGTCTTAKGTCAGTTAGGATCACTGCTTTATTTTAAGAATATGAAATGTCAGAATAATAGTAGAGAGAATTATTTATTTCAGCTTTTATTTCTTTCATCATATTCCCTGTGGCTCATAATCCCTGTGGGTCATAGAAATTTCCACCAGAGCTGTTGCCAGATAATTGAATATTAATTTCTCTACCATAAGCTGCCTCCAACGTCGTTTTAGGACATTTGGAAGTACGTCCAACCGGCCTCACAACCGCAAACCACGTGTAAGGGGGGGGGGGGGGCTGCTGAGGAGTATTTCTGTCTGTAATCAAGCCCTTTTGTGAGGGAAAACTAATTCTGATTGGCAGGGCCTGGGTGGGTGGGTCTGGCTCCGAAGTGGGTGGGCCCATGCACTCCTAGGCCCACCCATGGCTGCACTCCTGCCCAGTCATGTGAAATCTATAAATTAGGGCCTAATTCATTTCAATTAACTGATTTCCTAATATGAACTGTAACTCAGTAAAATCTTTGAAATTGTTGCACGTTGTGTTTATATTTTTGATGAGTGTAAAATGGCTCTAAATACCTTTCTGTTTGTGATATCAAAATTCTGACAAATGAGCAGTGTAAAATACAAACAGGACAATTCAGGGAAGGAGCAGGACATTGTTTGGAGGGCGTTTTTATTTTATTTACAAAATCAAACGTCAGTGGTCATTGGCCTATGGCGGTTCTAATGTCAATGGCGAGAACCGGTTTATCGAGATTTACTGGGATTTCCCGCCCAATCCCACTCCCTTTTTCTGGGATAAATAATTGTGAGAAACCAGTTAACTATAATAAATTATTTCTAAGAACAGCGTGACATGAAATTGAACTATGCAATGTCTAAATCTGTCTTCATACAGCCTTCTCTGCTCTGCTATCTGCATGATTAATAATAAACGCTCAGGGTAGGGGTGTGTGTGTTATTGTAGCCTACCGTATATACTTACACAAAGTCACCATGAATTCAAAGCTCACGCATTGTTTATGCTGAAACTGTACACACGACCGTGAAATGCAGTTAATACGGTAACTGGCTCCAACTTTTGAGCTATCGGTAAGCCTCAATAGTGTGCGATTGCGGCTTGTGCATCCCATTGGTTCCTGCATGAACCCCCCCCCCCCCACCCTTTGAGCACGCCATCTTCATGCTTGTGTGACACTATTGATTTTCTGTATTTCCCCTGATTGCCAATACGATTAAAACTGTCTCTTATACACATCTAGATGTGTATAAGAGACAGGAGCACGACATGACACGTTTGAATGTGGGTCAAAAGGGAAATAAAAGTATTATCTGAGTTTTCTGGGGGCGAAGGACACTGTCTACCTGTGTCCTAGCAAGCTAGCTACTGTTGTCACCCCGACTCATCTTCTGTGGGGTTTATCGACGGTTGGCATCCAACGTTACGGTGCATTACCGCCACCTACTGTACTGGAGCGCCCCCGCCTCCCTTTGTGTACTTCTCTGGGATATGTGGGACGCTAACGTCCCACTTGGCCAAAAGCCAGTAAAAATGCAGAGCGCCAAATTCAAATATACTACTATAAAAATCAAACTTTCATGAAATCACACATGAAAGACACCAAATTAAAGCTACACTTGTTGTGAATCCAGCCAACATGTCTGATTTCAAAAAGGATTTACGGCGAAAGCACACCAAACGATTATGTTAGGTCAGTACATAGCCACAGAAAAACACAGCCATTTTTYCAGCCAAAGAGAGGAGTAACAAAAAGCAGAAATATAGATAAAATGAATCACTAACCTTTGATGATCTTCATCAGATGACACTCATAGGACTTCATGTTACACAATACATGTATGTTTTGTTTTGTTCAGTAAAGTTCATATTTATATCCAAAAATCTGTCTCACTTGGCAAAAAGCCAGAGAAAATGCAGAGCGCCAAATTCAAATTAATTACTATAAAAATCAAACTTTCATTAAATCACACATGAAAGATACCAAATTGAAGCTACACTGGTTGTGAATCCAGCCAACGTGTCAGAATTCAAATAGGCTTTTCGGCGAAAGCAAACGATGCTATTATCTGAGTTAGCACCATTGTAAACAAAGAGAGATAAGCATATTTCAACCCTGCAGGCGCGACACAAAACGCAGGAATAAAAATATAATTCATGCYTTACCTTTGACGAGCTTCTGTTGTTGGCACTCCAATATGTCCCATAAACATCACAAATGGTCCTTTTGTTCGATTAATTCCGTCGATATATATCCAAAATGTCMATTTATTTGGCGMGTTTGATCCAGAAAAACMCCGGTYCCAACTCGTGAAACATGACWACAAAATATCTCAAAAGTTACCTGTAAACTTTGCCAAAACATTTCAAACTACTTTTGTAATACAACTTTAGGTATTTTTTWACGTAAATAATCGATAAAATTGACGACGGGATGATCTGTGTTCAATACAGGATTAAAACAATCTGTAGCATGCTTTCTGGTCACGCGCCTCTATCTAACAGGACACTTTAAGTGACCCTGATTCAAAATGGCCGTACTTCTTCATTACACAAAGGAAAGACCCTCAACTAATTTCTAAAGACTGTTGACATCCAGTGGAAGCGGTAGGAACTGCAAGCAGGTCAATTAGAAATCTGTATTCCCAATGAAAATCCATTGAAAAGAGAGTGACCTCAAAAAAATAATTATCTGAATGGTTTGTCCTCAGGGTTTCGCCTGCTAAATAAGTTCTGTTATACTCACAGACATGATTCAAACAGTTTTAGAAACTTCAGAGTGTTTTCTATCCAAATCTACTACTAACACCATTCATATCTTAGTTGAATTTGGGTATGCTTTTCATCCAAACGTGAAAATGCTGCCCCCTATCCTAGAGAAGTTAAAAATGGACCAATAGAAGTATTGATAAGGGAATTTACATGTTTAAAGTAATAATAAGAGAATCTGAATGACATTAAGAGTAATGACTAAAGTATTTCACCGTAATAGTTACAGAAGCTTAGACAATGTGTTTAGACATAATACTAGAATATTGTGAGACAGTGGGAACATTATGTTTGTGTGTGATAAAGAGGAACTGACAACAGACATGTTTTGGTACTGTGAGACCAAGGACAGGAGATAAAGTTCCTCCACCCAGGGAGGAACAGATGCGCTTGTAGACTTGTAGGCGCTTGTAGGAGTTATATAAAAGGCTATGCGCATTATAGGATTTTTAGAGCTCTCATGAATAAACTACAACGAACCTTTTGCAGAATCTGAGTCTTTGCCAAATTCTTATTAATTGGTCAAAGCTATAGTGATTGTTATCATCATTGGGATTGAAAATTCTCGTGACAAGTATAAAGAGGGGTTCCTGCAGATATAGGAATGACCACATGCAGTAACGCTCCGAATTGTGAGACGCAATTAAACCCTTCTCATAGGTCTACCTTCTTTTATTAATAAAAAAAATGCCGTCTGTGTGGCAAAGCGTGACAAAAATGAATGCCAACGAGGCCGCATGCAAAACCGAGCCGCTGAAAATCCAGTCAAGAAATTTAGCCTGTTTGAACCAACAATCAACCGGTCACGATCGCCACAATCTAGGCCACCTCTGAGGAGGCCGAGAGTGCTTTCTCAGTCTGTGCTTTTTGAGAGCCCACTTCAGCAGAACACTTTTTAGTTGAACAGGTGCGGCCTATATCCTATGCAAATTGTTTTGTTTGTTTGTTTGCTACAGGGTAGGGCTACCAGGTTATTTTACGTCGCCTATAGTCCAAGTTTGTGTGTAGAATGTTATTCTGCGTATGTTTGGCTGGTCTTGAGAATCAGTCAGCTATAATTACAGTTGGGCCTACTTACACATAGTTAGGCTTACTCTGTTTCTGACCAAGTCTGTTTTTCATGTTGAAAAATAACGCAAAAACCTCAAATTGAAGAAGCAAGTTTTATGAAAATGTTCGTTTTTCTGTCCTGAATAAAAGTCAGAATGGAAAAGAATAATGGCTGGGTCTTCACTTGTTTATTGAATTTTATTATATAGTCAATGTTTATATATCCAAGAGCTCACATTTCATTTATTTTATGCTGTGACTAAATACATTTTTTAAAACAAAACCTTCAGAGATGATCATATACTTTATTGCTAGAAAAGGCCTACCATAGATTTTTATGCTAACGAATGATAATTAATGGTAATAAGTAAATTGTTAGCTTTTATGTAAAATATAGCCTACCTTAGAATGGCACATGTTTCGCGGCGGGTTTAGATTTGGGGGCAATTGATCAACCGTAGTGCTATCCATGGTGCTATCCGCTACAGCTTATCTCTTTGATTAGCGGAAAATCAAATATGTTCCCTCTGACAAAATCACCACAGTAAGCAAAGTAAAAACAGCCACAACCTTCCCAAATTCTCCTGATAGCAATGAACAAGGAGAGAGAAAAGGACCAAGCTGCATCRTTCAGTCAAAGCTAGGCTACAGCTAATGTAATTTTCACTAGACCGTATTAACCCCATAATATTTTACTAGTCGGACAACAATGCTTCAAAGGCCTGTTAAAACTAGGCTACATCAACGAAATAGTGTGGTGACTTCGAGAGCACTTTGAGTTGGTTAAATTGCGACAAATACAACAAGAAATCGTTAGATTAATGTGTATATTTCTCCATTTATAGTGGTATAATCATGTCAGATTTTTTTTTCACTGGTCTTCCGGTTTGAACGGGAATAGCGGGAGACTMATTTAACTAACACTCGCATCAGTGTTATCAGTGTTGTATTTTATGATGACATTTATTTTATCACCCATTTTGTTTGGCAGGTCACAAGGAAGTGATGTTCATCCATACGTACTACAGCCATCTCATGGAGATCCAGTCTAGGATGGAGCAGGACACTTCTCCAGAAGACCAGAGTGAAAACACAGGGTCTGGTTTCCTTACACCTTCAATTTGACATAGTAGAGAATGTCATCCAATACAATGAATGACCATGCTTTGACATAATTATGGTCAACTTTTCAGATCCTCCAGATCTTTTGGGGAATTAAAATGCTACACCTACATACAGTATGGAGAATACAAAGGGAATACATTATTGGATCATATCTGAATACAATCTTTATCTACTAGAAAAATGTATAAAATGTTTACACTTTACACTTCAGGTAGTCTGATCTTAATCGGATAAGATCTGATTTTGGTTGCCAACAAGCTCACATGAAAGGAAAGGCCTAAAGGTAACATCTACTCTATTATTGCTCCCCGCAGTGTCCACCCTGGTCGCCTGGCCACTGCAGTCATCTCAGCCACGGTTCGAGACCCCTCCAAGGCCCAGAACATCCCAGTGGCCATCCACTATACTTTGTCCTCCTCGCACGTGGTAAGATCAATGTCTGTATCCCAAATGGCACCCTATTTATTTTATAGTGCACCCTATTACCTTTATAGTCCTATGTGCCCATGTCAAAAGTACTGCTCTATAGGGAATAGGGTGCCATTTGGGACATAGACATTACTATATATGAAGGGGATAAAGCCCACTGCTACACACTAGACTACTGCCTGCATGCTGATTCACACTATAGGGCCAACCTGAACCATAGAGTACTTACTGGCTTGGATATTTTCATTTCACATTGTCCTTTCCAGCTCTGCTCCAGCAACTATGGTGATGAGTAACCAGGCCAGCCAGTGCGGCTTGGCTTGGTTCGGCTCAGTAGTGTGAAATGTTATGTCCTGCAAAAAAATAAATATTTCCTGCAATTCTTAGGATGTAACGAATTCCAATCCGTACAATATGTTCCAATTTTGTAAGAGCTTAAGTATGGGTGTGTGGTGTAACGTTGATGTGTATATATTGTGTCTAGTGGGTGGTTCTCCTCCTACAGTTTTTCTTAGGCGGGGTTGCCAGATTCTCAAGAACCCCAGAATCTTTGGGTTTCACTAACAAATGGTGCAATTCAAACCAATCATGGTCATTTTTACAGTGGTTGGAGGTGGTTGGGAACAGGGTGAAGTAATGGTTGAGGGAAACATAACGTTGTTATAGAAACTCTACAATACAGTACGTGTCTTTGATTTGACATCTATTCACAAAGTAAAGAGTTGGCCCAGGTCTTTCTAGTAAGTTCCCTGGCCCGATTCCGTGTTGCTTTTGGCGCGTCCTGTCGAAGGGTGCGAGGAGAGAGACTGAGAGAGAAAGAGGGTGAGAAACATCTGTTTCTTGTTCTAGGTGGAGTATTCGCAGCGAGTCACGCCTGTTTGCGTGTTTTGGAATTTCACCCTAATGTAAGTATGACCACACAGTGCAGCTAAATCAGACGTCCCTAGAGTACATGTCAGTAGCGATAAGTCATAACATAACGTTGCGTAGTGTTTGTATGTATGTATGTATGTATGTGTGTGTGTGTGCGTGCGTGCGTGCGTGCGTGCGTGCGTGCGTGCGTGCGTGCGTGTTTGTGTCATTGATTTCTGGGTTTTTGTGCCACAGGATTGGGAATTCCAACGGCTGGTCCAGCGAAGGTTGCAGGGTGACTCACACGAGCTCTGATGTCACTTCCTGCTATTGTAACCACACCACCAACTTCGCCGTCCTGATGAATTACATGGAGTCCAAGGTAATGAATAGCATGGTTGTTCCACCAATTACATGCCATTTGAGTAGTGTAACTTGGTGAGGAAAAAAAAAATATTTTAACATTCTGTCAATAAGAGTACGTTCAACTTTATAAAAAACATGTTTTACCATCTCAAGAGGTTAATAAAAGAAAAAGAATAGTTCGTAACTGCCAAATAAAGTAACAGGGTTGACCGTAACAATATTGACCGTAACAGTGTTGACGATTTCATCTTAAATCAGCCATAAATCCCCTTTTGACAGGCAGAATGGAAGCTTGTTGTGTGAATCAGGGAAGGGCAATTGAATGCAAGCTTCACATTAYTTTTGTTATTGTTAAAACATTTCTAGCCTGTCGATCTATGGGTAATAGGGTTGATGTGTTAYGCTCAACCCACTCAGTTTTCCACCACAAAACACCAGAAAACTGTCAAAAAGAGTAGAACCAGCTCACCTGCTTTTACACTGTGATTTGACTACTAGATGTTCAATGTTTCTTTAGAAAAAATATATTTTAAAAGGAACAGTTTCAGTTCAGTTTATGTAACAGGGTTGACTTTTTTTTGTTCTCTTGAAATTAATCCCTAATCACATCAAATACACTGAACAAAAATATAAACGTAACATGTAAAGTGTTGGTCCCATGTTTCATGAGCTGAAATAAAAAATCCCAGAAATGTTTCATACGTACAAGAAAGCTTATTTCTCTAAAAATGTTCTCTCAAATTTTGTTTATATCCTTGTTAGTGAGCATTTCTCCTTTGCCAAAATAATCCATCCACCTGACAGGTGTGGTATATCAAGAAGCTGGTTAAACAGCATGATCATTACACAGTTGCACCTTGTGCTGGGTACAATTAAAAGGCCACAGATGTTAGAAGTTTTGAGAGAGCGTGCAATTGGCATGCTGACTGCAGGAATGTCCACCAGAGCTGTTGCCAGATATTTGAATGTTCATTTTAATATCATAAACTGCCTCCAACGTAGTGTTAGGGAATTTGGCTGTACGTCCAAGCGGCCTCAAAACCACAAACCACGTGTAGCCACGCCAGCCCAGGACCTCCATATCCGGCTTCTTCACTTGTGGAATCGTCTGAGGGTGGGTGGAGAGGAGGTGCTGAGGAGTATTTCTCTCTGTAATAAAGCCCTTTTGTGGGGAAAAACGAATTCTGATTGGCTGGGCCTGGCTCCCCAGTGGGTGGGCCTGGCTGCCAAGTGGGTGGACCTATGCCCAACCATGGCTGCACCCCTGCCCAGTCATGTGAAATCCATAGATTGGGCACTAATTTATTTATTTAAATGGACTGATTTCAATATATGAACCGTAACTCTGGAAAATCTTTGAAATTGTTGCGTGTTGCATTTATATTTTTGTTCAGTATAAATAATAATCTTCAGAAAGACTTTGTCAAAGCAACAACATACACTACAGTATCAGTCAAAAGTTTGGACACACCTACTCATTCAAGGGTTTTTCTTTATTTTTACTATTTTCTACATTGTAGAATAATAGTGAATACGTAAAAACTATGAAATAACACATATGGAATCATGTAGTAAACAAAAAACTGTTAAACAAATCAAAACATATTTTATATTTGAGATTCTTCAAGGTAGCCACCCTTTTCCTTGATGAGAGCTTTGCACACTTTGTGGTAGTGTTATGTTTCAGTTCTGATATCTCATCAAAGAATTTTGTACACATGCACACACACGCATGCATGCACGCACAACTCCAGCAACTGGTGGATTTGTAGCCAGGCCAGCGTAGTTCAGCTCTGCTCTGCTTAGTAGGGTATTATTTGTTGTGTCAAGTATTCCTCAAATCAAGCTCATCTAACGTCAGTCACTTGCACTTATTGCCATCAGACTGTTGCAAACTCGTATTGTGCCACATTGCCCAGTAGATGTCACTGTTAGTATGGAGAACCATAGGCCTCAGGCCATGTAGGAGTTAATCAGCTATAATATAGACTCGTTCCTAGTGATCAGTACTCAGTGGATGATAACAAGATTTGTGTGTTGACTGTGTTTTGACTGGCTTGTCCTACTGTGTGTATGCGTGTGTGTGCTTTTCTCCCTTTCTCTCCCCAGTGGACTCAGGAGGAGGAGGATATTTTGACGAAGCTGACGTTTATCGGCTCTGGGGCCTCTCTGTGCGCGCTGGTGGTGACCTTGATGCTGTTCACCGTGCTGGAGTGAGTGTTTTATTAGCCAGTCGCCTAGCTGCTACTTTAGAAAAAACACCACCACTGTGAAACTGGGAAGAATTTGAGCCAACATGGCCTCATTGGAGACATTGGGTCTCTAACTTAGCTTCATCCTCCAAAGCCAGCATGGCCCATTTCTTAGTCAGCACTCACTGGATTATGATATTTTAGCCATGCAAAAGCAAACAACATTTACTTAAAGACAGTAAGAGAAAACAAACATTGTAAGCAAGCCCCTTTAAAAGCAATCCATCAGTAGCTACATTCACAATTAAACCTGACTTAACAGCAGAACTTCTCAACAGTAAGTTGCCACATCCAGAGTTCGGGCTTCTAACTCCATTTGAATTTATTAAATTCAGGAGATTCATTGAAGACATTTCTCATTATTTCCAATGAAGAGTTGTCTGAATTGAAATGGAATCGACCCCAACCCTGGTCAAACCAGCCAACAACATACCATTGGAATCATATAGATACAATTACTAGAATGGGATTTCCCATTCAAGTCAATGTCATTTGTTTCAAGTAAAATTGTCATGATCTCAAGGACTTTGTCCCTTCTAGTAATTATATTTCTATGGTCGGAATCCTGCCTAGTCATCACTGATGCTTTGCTTTAGAAGTATTTAACAGTGCTAATCGAGTTATTAGTAGTGTCTGTGTGTGAGCACACACTGAAGGTTTATGGTGGCATTAAAGGGCAGCAAATTAACTCATCAATGTAGATCCAAATCAGCATGGGATTTGGAATAGCCGATTGGTCAATCGGCTATTGTTGGGAATAGCGGGAATAGGCGACTAGACAAGGAGATTTATGAGCCAGTCACACCTAAATCATCCCAGACACACCCGATGGCACACAGATGAAAACAAGAGATGGCTGGTTATTCGCCCCTACTTCATTTGAATAACAACAAAATGACAGACCCACACTTGGTTTGCTATAAAGCTGTGGATGTGGTTGGAGAAATCACAGAGTGAGCCTTTAAAGCCATTCTATTGCTGCTATTACTTTCTTTCTCAGACATTTTGAAAGTATACATGTGAAATGTGTAATTATTGCAAAGATAGTTGATTGGGGTTTTATTGTTATGCCGTCCTGTTATAATATAAATGTTTTCAACACTAAATCTTTTGATTCTGTCCAGCATTCCCAAATCGGATAGGACGTCTATCCACAGGAACCTGTTCATTGCGCTAACCTGTGCCCAGATAGTCCTTCTCTGCAGTGGCTCAGCTGTCAACAACAAGGTAGGCTAACCATCTTGGCTAACTGTGGTGCAAAATAATTAACGTTACAGTCAGTTAGCTACGGCACCTCTCTTTGCTAGGAAACCGCTACCTCTGAAACGGATAGGGTGGCTCCACATTTTGTGACGTATCCTCTTACAAAGCGTATTGGTCTGCCGTGTTGTTTATCTGACCCTTGACCCTGTCAGGTGGCCTGCACCCTGGTGGCGGCCCTGTTGCACCTTTTCTTCATGGCTGCCTTCAGCTGGATGCTGGTGGAAGGACTGCTTCTCTGGAGCAAAGTGGTGGCGGTCAACCTGAGCGAGGACCAACACATGAAGTACTACTACCTCATTGGCTGGGGTATGACACAGAAGAACAAGAGAGAAGAAGATTACTCTTATTCGTCCATTGAGCAACAATGTCTTTTCCATATCCCATTCTCCCCAGCAGACATACTGTACACATACACTGTACATATACTGTACAGTCAGGTCCATAATTATTGGTACCCTTGATAAATATGAGCAAAAAAGACTGTATAAAATAAATTATACAAATACTGAGCTATATTGTATGGGGAAATTATATTATTTTATACTAACACAATTTCTCTGAGAAATATATATTTCTTTCCAGATTCTTCCTATCCTTCATCTGCTGTTATGGACTGCCCTCTTCAGTTCAAACCACAGGTTTTCAATGGGGTTCAAGTCCGGAGACTGAATGTTGATTTTGTGGTAAATTAACCATTTCCTTGTGGATTTTGATTAATACTTGGGGTTATTGTCTTGCTGGAAAATCCACTTGTGGCCTTCTGTCAGCCTCCTGGCAGAGGCAACCAGGTGTTTGGCTAAAATGTCCTTGAATTGAAGAGGGCAGTCCATAAGTGCAGACGAAGGATATCAAGGATCTGGAAAGATTCTGTATGGAGGAATAGTCTAAGATCCCTCCCAACTTGTTCTCCAATCTCATGAAAAAGTCTGTGCCATTATCCTCGCAAGGGGAGGGTGCAGGAGTATTAAAAACGGGTGCAAATAATTTTGACCCCCATCGTTTGAGATTTTACTTGTTAAACAAAATATCTTTCTCTGAGCAATTGTAATAGTTTAAAATAATATAATTTCCCATTTGTTTTAGCATACAATATAGCTCAGTATTTGTATTATTTATTTTGTGTACCTGACTGTACATACACAAACACACACATACAGAAAATACACACACACACACAGGAAGAACTGATCTTTCTTGCCCAACTCTCATTCCCTCCCTCTCTACCAGGTCTGCCAGTGCTGATAGTCACCATCACCCTGGCCTCTGCSTCAGGGAAGTACTCTGCTGATGGCCACTGTTGGCTCAGTGTGCAGAACGGGGTCATCTGGGGCTTCGCAGGCCCTGTCATTTTCATAATTATGGTGAGAACACGTGTACACACGCACATTTTTTTTGCTCGCATTGCAATGTCTGAAAGCATTGAAAATACACCGAAAACATCCCAAATACATAATCTATGCAGCTAAAATCTACAATGGCATGTAAAAACAAGTTGACATTAAGGTTAAATAAATTATTCTTTCTCAATTGACCTAATTTTGCTAACCGTTACATTAGACAAAATCAAGAAGTGGTCATGAAAAATCTTGAATTATAGCTCACTTTGCCAGCACTGAGTTAACGCGATGTTTAATGTTGAATGTTTTTATCGTTTGCCAGCCCTAATTATTACCCCCCCCAAAATTTGACAAATTTAATTCTAACAGATGACAAAACAATGTCTTAGATACAGTAGGCCTTCTGAATACAAACAGTGACCTCTCACATGACTTGCACATTCTAACCAATTATGTACTGCATTTACACTGTCGAAATGTATGTGAATATATTGTATGTCTCTGTCTAACCGACAGTGTATGTGTGTCCTCTCATCAGGTGAACATCATGGTTCTGATGCGGGTGGTGGTCATCACCATCTCCACAGCCAAGAGGAGGTCCGTCATGCTGGCAATGGATATTAGTCCTGTGGAGCAGGCCTACGAGCAGATCAGGTATGCGCCACACAGGGGCGTACTTTCATTACAGTCACTGCCACTGGAATGGACTACTACTAGGTGGTAGATAATACTAATGTAGTTGTTCTATGTCTTTGCAGAAGTTCCATGGTTTGAGGTTGGTTTTGTAATCTGGTTAGAATTAGTTTTTAACATTGTGCATAAAGCCAGCAGGTATAATACTTTATTACTTGTTATAAGCATGTATGGGGCATTATAATCTCTTATGCAAATAACTCTATGTATATGATGCCTCACTGCATTTTTTTTGTCTTACAAAACATTATGGACATCTGCTCTTTCCATGACATGGACTGACCAGGTGAATCCAGGTGAAAGCTATAATCCCTTATTGATGTCACTTGTTAAATACACTTCAATCAGTGTAGATAAAGGGGAGGAGACAATTGAAACATGGATTGTGTATGTGTGCCATTCAGAAGGTGAATGGGCAAGACAAAAGATGTAAGGGCCTTTGAACGGGGTATGGTAGTAGGTTCAAGGCGCTCAACAGTTTCCCGTGTGTATCAAAAACAAGGACATCCAGCCAACTTGACACAATTGTGGGAAGCATTGGAGTCAAAATGGACCAGTATCCCTGTGGAACGCTTTCAACACCTTGTAGAGTCCAATTCCCTGACGAATTGAGGCTGTTCTGAGGGCAAAAGGGGCGGGGGTGCAACTCAATATTAGCACGGTGTTCCTAATGTTTGATATACTCAGTGTTTTAACTGCGTTTGCAAGATTTGAACTACACTGCAAGAGGTGAGGTAGAGTAAAGTGTATGGTGTGTTGGTATTTCCCTTTGTTGTTTCCTTTTCCCTTTGTATAGGATACAGTGTGTGAAATTTGAGTGGAATTATTCATTCACTGAAGTGCTGTTTACAATCTATCAGTGGAAATCATTTCAACGTGTAAATGTTTTTCCTGCAACTCAGCTGCGCTGGTCACAATAACAACTCTGTGGAGGAGGAATATCAATGTTGGTGTTGAGCGTCAGCCGGGCCAGCCCGATGGCAGCCAGAGTGGAAACTTAAACACATTCCTCCGCTGAATAAACTAGAGCCCTCGCCAGCCCCACAGCTGGTGCGGTTTAGCGGTCACCTGAACTGGAAGGTAATTTCATCCTAAACAGAATTAGGGAGCGATTTAGTGTGGAAATTGTCACAATATGAGACTAACCAGCCGCCCCTGTTGTGCTTGGGTCGACCCTCCTGCCAACCTGCCCTATTTGGCCTAGTAGGGAGCCAACCACGTCCAACCAAGCCCATAGCGTTGCGCACTGATCCGATCCAGAATGGACGGGGAGTTTCAGTGTGAGGTGCCTGGATAGGGTGGGTAATGGGGAAACTGTCTACTAGCATGGTGCCCAGTCCTTCAATTTGTGTCGATTGGCTTGTGGTTGCTTTCTCTCAGGGCTGCAGTGAAAGCGGTGCTGGTGCTACTGCCAATCCTGGGCCTGACCTGGCTCTGTGGCGTCCTGGTGCCCTTCTCCATAGTCATGGCCTACATCTTCATCTTTCTCAATTCACTGCAGGTACTGGCCACATACTTTCACTTATCTAAAAAAACGTATCATTCTTTCTGTTGTTCTTATTTTTTTCACCCATTCTGTCTCTTTGTGTTCTCTCTCTTCCTCTCACTCTTTCATTCATTCTTTGTCTTTCTGGTGTCCTCTTTCTCTCTCTTCCTCTCCCTCAGTTCGGTGTTATACACGTATGACCGTATTTGGATGTGTAGATTATTCGCTATAGGCCTATTTCAATGGAGGCCTACCCAGTAGAGGGACATACTGATTTGTAGATGTTGATTGGAGAATTAACAAGGATTGCAAGACCACTAACCACCAATAGAGATTGAAGTGGCTCAAGTTTCAGTTGAGACCGTTGGTCTTTGAAAGGCCTCTGGTTTTGCTGTGAGTGAATGGGGTGCTGTATTAGAACCAAGCTCAGAGATTAAAAAGGGGACACAATCAGTATTTGTGGCAAATACGTTTTTTTTTTAGGGACTCTCATTTTACCATAAAAAACACCCCCATCGTTTTTTATTTTTTTTATCRGAAAGCATTTTACTATTATGCATTCTCGTGATTCTCTTATTCTGACTCTGAAAGAGAGCAACAAACTCTCAAGGTTTCAGTTTGTGTTTGTTGTAGACAAGGTTGACTTTGACAGGAAATGAGTAGCACTCTGCTTGTGTTAAACAGGTGCTTCTGTTTTTCAGTGAAAGTTACAAAATGGTTTCATGAGCTACTACAGAATTTACAGGATGGCATCTTGATTGTCAATTGTGTTAATGTTAACTTTTTTTTTTTCAGCTATAAAAAAACATATAAAAACGTATTTTATTTACAGTGAACAATTTACATAATTTCAGTCAAATTTACCACATCGTATCATGTTTTTGATATTGGATTCAGTAGTCATGTAAATCAAATATTTTTTTTAACAGTGAAATAAGGTATTTTTCTCATTACATTTCATAAATATGACACATACAACATTCTGAAACCATGAATACGTATTTTCTTATGTTTTATCTCAGCAGTGTACCCAGGAGTTAGCCTACATTTTACTTCCGACCCATAATTAACATCGACTTGAGAAATATCGGTTTTCACATGAAAACATTAATTCCAGTGTAACTTAATTATCTTGCTTGCCTGTGAAAATAGGACAGAGAGAGGGAGAATAATGTAATGCTCAGAATGCGGTCTACCCTGGTGTGCAGTACTCACACTACTCACATCCTGCTTGGCAATTTGTAGTCATCTTTAATCAGTTGTATCTTTAATTGAGCCGTATATTTAACAAGAAATCAATAGAGATTTAGCCCGAGTCAGATCATTAAGAAAGCCCTCTCTCTTTCTAACTATAAATAGTTATGTTTCTCCCACATCTAATTACATTTTTTATCATAACAATAATTAATGCAGGCTATCTTAGTAGTTGGGGTGGAGTAACATAGCTTTGATGGACGGCTTCCACTTTAACAGTAAAGTAGAGCCATAGAAACAACTTTTCCTCATAGTTTTTCCTCTGAGCCCTGCTATAAGCAATAGAGCAAACTGAATGAAGAAATGAATTCGAGTCCTTCAAGCTTCCGTACCTCACTAACATGCAACATGACTCCTTTAACATCGTATTATTCACGTGATCGCATAGCAGAGTAATTATAATATTTTTATGTCTATATTCGTGACATAATTGGAGCATTACAAAKATAACATATACAGTTGAATTGCTCAGGTACAGGTAACAAATGCACAACTTTCTGGTCAGGACAGTGTTTTTAACTGCCTGTGTAATATTAAAATAGGCATGTTTGCGGTTTAGATTTGATGTTAGCGGTCATCATGCATTGAGAAAATCATCCTACACATAATCACTGTCTGTATTTATCGCACCAAAAGTCCCAGCCCATGTTTATCGTGTCAATCTTAAATACGGCAATAAATAGCACTAACCTGCACCTTTTTATAATTCACCAGTCAAGTAAAGATTTTTTTATGTGACAGTGTGAGTGAGTACCTTTTGAACAACTTCTATCAATGCTAAATAATGAAATGAAACTAAATAAATGAAATGGCCATCCAAATGGGAATATATACATTTTTCAAATGACTGCTTATTGTGTGGGGTCAGACTGGTCAACAACCCTCGCCTGAGGAGGAATTAATGAAGTGACGGGGCACTCCGTGTCAGTTGGTGTGGCGATTGGGGCCCTATAATAGCCAGCTGCTCCTGAATTCCGTAATCGTCCCTGCTTTAAAGGCTTTGACTCTAGAGAATAGGGCCAGACCACCCCTGCTATGCAGAAAACTAGTCCCCCGTTGCTAACCGTGACCTGGTATTCAGCGTGTTGTCCCTTATTAGATATACCTTGTTATTCGGTATACAAGCCTAATCACTTATTCGATTATTGCTCTTCAACTAGAGTGTCACTCATGCATTGCATAATTCCTCAAGTATGTCTTTCAAGTATATTGTTCAGTATTTTGGGACTGTTAAAGCTGAAAATGTCATAGATCACTATATACTAGATATTTTCTCCGTATGCTTTGAATTCTTATCAAAGAATTACGACTTCAGAGGGTGGACATCCGGTGAAACAAGAAGTATCATACATATAGAAAGCATTTTTGAAAGTATTAATTGCTTTGTTGGGAATTTGCGTATCCAGCTGGAATGCCAGCTATTGATGTAAGCTGTTTGGAATCCGAGGCTAGAGTTGAGTCTTTGATTCGATTGTCGCCATCGCTCTGTTTTTAGTCTTTTAGGAAGTATCGCATTTGTTTGATGGGCGAGGGGACGGAAGTCAACACAATTTCGGTGAGTCACAGAGACGGTTCTCAGCACTAGGCCCAGTGCAGAGGAAACATCCTGAGTGCTTTCTGTGATCTTCTAATTGTACTGAGAGTCTTTTCGGCCCGGTCTTTTCCACTGGAACATGAAGAAAATAGACGTCCCCTGTGTACAATTTAAAATGGATTCATCTGTTTTCCTGATGATTTCCAGGCCCATGTGGTGCCCCCTTTCCTCTCTTCTCTCTTGCATAGCTCTCTCTCTCTCTCATAATGCAAGCAAGGCTCAGGCTTTGGAGCAAATTCTTGGGAGCCAAACCATTTATCTTGTTTTTGCAAGTTTTTCGATGTATCTTCCACGTTTTTTGCACCCACTTTTTGTGATACATTTTAATTTGGTGTCATCAGTGAGACTACTTGATGCATAACATAGGCCTATATTGCTCTCCAGTTCTGCTGGAGATGTATCTAACTACAGTATATCCTCGTTCAAATGACATTGATTTCTTGGCGAGGAAAAACCTACTTGAACATTATGAAATTCTAATGGCCCCCCCATAAAGATGATGAAATGCAGGAAATACATAATAATGCACGCAAAACCTCAAGTGATTCCGGCATGTGATAAAAAGGGACGTTTTAAGGACGTTTTTTTATTTGTGGCTATTGTATTTTCAGTGGGGTGGCCAAAGCAACGTAACGCTTAAGCTGCTTGCCTTTACTGTTAAATCAATAAAACAGATAATGTTGACAAGCCTTTTTCATCGCACTCCTCCCCCCTATTGGGTGCTTGACAAGATTGTTTGAGTATTTACAGTGTTGTTGTTCTCTCTTCTTTTTTTTGTTGTTGACAGACATTAACCGACCGTGATAAACAAACGAGCAAACGCGATCATGCATTTTCTTCCACACCAAAAACTTCACTGTATTTCATTAAGGTTAGCTCACAGACCATTTTTTTGTTCTTTTTTCACTGCAACATCTGGGAGTGTGTGCGTGCGTTTGTGTGTGTTTGTGTGCATGTGCGCATATATGTGTGTATCTTTGTGTGGTTTTATACCCTAGCATTTCCTGATATGTCAGTTTTGTTGTCGTTGTTTTCGACTCATTTGATGTTTTGCATTAGGAGCAACAGCACATTGTTTGGTAGATTCTAAATTTGCTCAATTTTTGGAAGCACCCATTGGTTCCGATTGTATTTACTATACCATGTAATTGGTCCTTGGTATATATTATAATATACTGAACAAAAACATAAACGCAACATGCCACAATTTCAGATTTTATTTTATCAGTTCATATAAGGAAATCAGTCAATTTAAATAAATGAATTACGCCCTAATCTATGGATTTCACATGACTGGGAATAAAGATATGCATCTGTTGTCATAGATACCTTTAAAAAAGGAAGGCGCGGGGATCAGAAAACCAGTCAGTATCTGGTGTAACCACCATTTGCCTCATGCAGCGTGACACAGCTCCTTCGCATAGAGTTGATCAGGCTGTTGATTGTGGCCTGTGGAATGTTGTCCCACTCCTCTTCAATGGCTGTGCGAAGTTGTTGGATATTGGTGGGAACTGGAACACGCTGTCGTAGACATCGATCCAGAGCATCCCAAACATGCTCAATGGGTGACATGTCTGGTGAGTATGCAGGCCATGGAAGAACTGGGACATTTTCAGCTTATACGGATTGTGTACAGATCCTTGTGACATGCTAAAACATGAGGTGAAAGCCGCGGATGAATGGCACGACAATGGGCCTGAGGATCTCATCACGTTATCTCTGTGCATTAAAATTGCCATCGATAAAATGCAATTGTGTTCATTGTCCATAATACCATAACCCCACCGCCACCATGGGGCAATCTATTCACAACTTTGACATCAGCTAACCGCTCGCCCACACAACGCCATACACGTGGTCTGCGGTTGTGAGGCCGGTTGGACATACTGATTCTCTAAATTGACATTGGAGGTGGTTTATAGTAGAGAAATGAACATTCAGTTCTCTGGCAACAGCTTCCTCAAGACTTGAGACATATGTGGCATTGTGAAGTGTGACAAAACTGTGCATTTTAAAGTTGCCTTTTATTGACCCCTGCACAAGGTTCACCTGTGTAATGATCATGCTGTTTAATCAGCTTCTTGATATGCCACACTTGTCAGGTGGATGGATTATCTTGGTAAAGGAGAAATGCTCACTAACTGGGATGTGAACACATTTGTGTACAACATGTTAGAGAAATAAGCTTTTTGTGCGTGTGGAACACTTCTAGGATATTTTATTTCAGCTCATGAAACATGGGACAAAATTGGTTAACTGTACATTTACTTTTACATTTTAGAGTGATACAGTATATCGAATAGTTTCATCGATATTTCATTATGTCCCATTCATCTGAATTAAGGTAGTGGGAGAGTCCTACAATAACCAAATTACACATAAAGACAAAAAAGTATCAATTGGCCACCAAACTCCCTCATACACTATATATACAAAAGTATGTGGACACCCCTTCAAATTAGTGGATTCGGCTATTTCAGCCACACCCGTTGCTGACAGGTGTCTACAATCGAGCACACAGCCATGCAATCTCCATAGACAAACATTGGCAGTAGAATGTTCTTACTGAAGAGCTCAGTAACTTTCGACGTGGCACTGTCATAGGATGCCACCTTTCCAACAAGTCAGTTAGTCAAATTTCTGCCCTGCTAGAGCTGCCCTGGTCAACTGTAAATGCCGTTATTGTGAAGTGGAAACGTATAGGAGCAACAACGGCTCAGTCGCGAAGTGGTAGGCCACACAAGCTCACAAAATGGGACTGCCGAGTGCTGAATCACGCAGCGTGTAAAAATCGTCTGTCATCGGTTGCAACACTCACGACTAAGTTCCAAACTGCCTCTGGAAGCAATGTCAGCACAAGAACTGTTCGTCGGGAGCTTCATGAAATTAGTTTCCATGGCCGAGCTTCCGCACACAAGCGTAAAATCGCCATGCGTCAGCTGGAGTGGTGTAAAGTTTGCCAACATTGGACTCTGGAGCAGTGGAAACACATTCTCTGGAGTTGAGTCACGCTTCACCATCTGGCAGTCTGACGGACGAATCTGGGTTTGGTGGATGCCAGGAGAACGCTACCTGCCCGAATGCAGAGTGCCAATGATAACATTTGGTGGAGGAATAATGGTCTGGGGCTGTTTTTCATGGTTCGGGCTAGGCCCCTTAGTTCCAGTGAAGGGAAATCTTAATGCTACAGCATACAATGACATTGTAGACGATTCTGTGCTTCCAACTTTGTTGGTTTGGGGAAGGCCCTTTCCTGTTTCAGCATATCAATGCCCCTGTGCACAAAGCGAGGTCCATACAGAAATGGTTTGTCAAGATCGGTGTGGAAGAACTTGACTGGCCTGCACAGAGCCCTGACCTCAACCCCATTGAACACCTTTGGGATGAATTGGAATGCTGACTGCGAGCCAGGCCTAATCGCCTAACATCCGTTCCTGACCTCACTAATGCTCTTGTGGCTGAATGGAAGCAAGTCCCTGCAGCAATGTTACAACATTTAGTGTAAAGACTTCCGAGAAGGGTGGAGGCTGTTATAGCAGCAAAGGGGGGACCAACTCCATATTAATGCCAAAGATTTTAGAATGAGATGTTTGGTGAGCAGGTGTCCACATACTTTTGGTCATGTAGTGTATATCCCTAGAATATGAGAGGATTTTAACTCCTTCCCGGCCGTCTTTATGAACTTGTGGACCATAAATACCACCATGCCTCATCTGTTCTCTTATCAAGCTGGAAATAAATAGCATGGAGGGGGGGCTTCACTTGGCCATAAATCGCCGACCCTCCGTCATCCAATCTCCGTGCAATGTCATTCAATAGCTCCCTGCTATCCATTACCTGGGCATAATGGGCTCCTGGCCATGCATTGTCCGTCGTATTATTAGCCCATAACTTCTAACTATCAATAACTTTTGAGTGCAGTGGGAGCAAGAGAGAGAGGGGAGGAAGGGAGAGAGAAAACAAATGGGCTGGGGTTTGGAAGTTGGAACTTTGTGAGTTTGCTCATTGTTAATAAGTGTAGAGGAAACTACAATATTAGTTAAAGAATAGTTGTTGCTTTTAAAGTTGTTGGTGTTTTAAGGTTTTGTTTTTGTGCAGCAGAGGTTATAAGGCATTTAAAATGTCTGGTTTTGAACCACAAGAGGGCAGTGTAATTTCAGTCCTTCAAGTTCTTACTATTATAGTGGGGAAAATATGATGAAATCAGTAACTGTTTTTACTTGTGCACTTTCTTGTCAAGCTTTTTAATTAGAAGTTGCTGATGGTGACAATAGCATTTACATTTCCTTTGAAATTAATAGTCCGTTTCTGGATAGAAATGTAATTCCAAACGCATTCAACAGCACTTCAGAAACGGTTTACTTTTTAAATTATGTTTAATGCTGAAGGAATAGATTTGATAAACTCATCTAATTATGAGATTGATTCGTAATTGATTCGTTGTCGAATTAAGTTTTAGCATGTTTAAAAAGGCTACTTTCTGATATTTGAGATAATAGATATTTCCTAAACCTAACATCTTATTTTTCTGATTAAAATATGTTGTATTCCCTGTGCGTTCTGTCAAAATTATATTTTAATTTAATATGTGGTGTCATATATAATATATTGTCATTTCTCATGATGAGGTTTCTGAATAGCCATATGGTGTCGAAAGAATCAATATCATTTGTGCTTTACCATAACATGATTGTTGCTAAGTCAAAGATGACACCCAATCAATTCATCAATACTGGTTCTATACACATTGGCTGTCCAAATGGCATTTTAGAAGCCAATGGAACAAATTACATTTAAAAATAATAATATGAATTTTAGCCAACATGACTGCATTTACACAGGCAGTCCAATTCTGATACATTTTTAACAAGTTGGTCTTTTGTCCAATCAGATCAGCTCTGAAAAAGATCTGATGTGAAAAGATCTGATGTGACTCGTCAAAAGACCAATTAGTGGAAAAAATATCAGAATTGGCTGTCTGTATAAACACAGTCTTAGTAGTCAGGAATCAGGGCTTTGGGCTTTTTGGAAGGACTTTTTTTATTTTGTGTGTGTGAGAGAGTGTCTACCTGGGCCAAAGACATAGTCATAAGAGCATAGCGTTTTTAGACACTCAAGATGTTCTAACTAAAACTCTAAAACTCGAAACTTCAAGAATGTTTCTCTATTTATTGAATGTGACTTTTTTCACGTTTTCCCTTGACGGGTTGTTTTGACATTATTTTGACTGATTGTTTGACTCATTGTGGCTGTTTTGACAGGCCCTTTGAGCTAAGCCTTTGACTGGGGTAATTGTAGGCAGGGATGATAACTTTCCCTTCTGCCCGACTTTAGGGCTGTCGAAAGAGACTTGACACTTTAAATAAGTGTTAAGGCTTTATAAACCCTTTATAAGGCATATAATGATTTTTCAGAAATCATTCATAAGCAAACGTCATGATATAGTCTATTAAGTGTGGCAGAAGGGTCATAATGCCACATTGGGCAAAGCACCAGGTGGAATGAACGTTTTTATCATCCCTTATGTAGTTTAACTTTGCTTATTAATTATATTTAGTGCTTATGAAGCCTCTGAATGCCTACTGAAAGAACTGGACATTGCTTGTGGCATTGTTACTCAGTGGGCCCTGGGCCTGTATCTCTAGGAGTTACACTTGTGCAGGATCGGGGTAGGTTCCGTCTTAAATTCTGCCCACTTTTCCGATATTAACTCAAAATGCATAGTCACAATGAACCATTGCTCAGGATTTTCTAGTCACGGACTGAATTTTGTGTCATCCTCTGATTTCTGCCCTTGACATGAACTTGAAATACAACTCATAAACAAGATATTTCTAATAATTTTCTAGTCATGAAGTGAATTTGGTGTCATGTCTCTGAATTGAGTGGATTCAAATGGATTCAATTGAGTTGACCCCCCCAGTCCACTGGCTGGTGATTGTCTCTGATTAATGGTGGTTGTGGCCCAGGAGGAGATCAGGGGGCCGTTTACACTCCTTTCAGCTGTCGCAGCTGTGTGTCATGCTTCAGTCCCCCCCACACTAGCAATCCCCGATCCGCCCGGAATTTTTTGGCCATGCGTACGCTCACTCGTGTGGATGCCAAGATACCTCCATCGGGGGCGCCCTGGGAGTGGGCCTGGGTCATGTTCTCTCTCTCTGTGTGTGTGTGTCCAACTCCCGTCAACTCCCCGTTTCCCACCTCAGACAAAGGGGAGACTGGTTATTTTAAATCCCAGCGCACGACAAGGAACAAAAACAGGAGTCCAGCTTTCCAGGCAGTTGTCCAGTCAGTCAACTCACATGAACTCTCCAGCCTCTCCGGGGCAGTGTCTCACACACACACACACACACACACACACACACCTTTCCTCTGTCTCCCCTGCGTAGACACACACACAGGGTTGGGTAGGTTACTTTCTAAATGTGATCCGTTACAGTTACTAGTTACCGGTCCAAAAGTTTAGATTACCTAACCCAGTAACGTAATCTGATTACTTTTGGTTACTGGTTACTTTTGAATAACTTTCCCCTTAAGGGGCATTAGAATACATGTGTCAAACCTATTCTACAGAGGGCCGAGTGTCCTTAATTGATGAATTAAGGTCACAAATGAGTAAGGAACTTCACTCACCTGGTTGTCTAGGTCTTAATTGAAAATCAAAAACCCGCAGACACTCGGCCCGCCGTGGAATGAGTTTGACACGCCTGCATTAGAATAAGACAAAAATGATTAATCAAATGCCTTTGGTGTGTCATCATAGTGGTCTCTGACTTGTGGTCAGACTCGCTCAGGTGGAACAAACTTTAACTTGCGCCTTTTTTTCAATGCTGAATTGAATGTCATTGAGAAAACTGAAAGGTGTCATAATGTATTTTTTTTTAGCAAACATCCTTTCTGAATATTAAAGTAATTGTCTAATAAACTTAGATCTACATCTATTAAATAAAGGTAAAATAAAAAAACACACACACACACACGCTCCCGAGTGGCGCAGCGGTCTAAAGCACTGCATCTCAGTGGTAAAGGCATCACTACAGACAACCTGGTTCGATTCCGGGCAGTATCACAACCAGCCGTGATTAGGAGTCCCATAGAGCGGCGCACAATTGGCCCAGCGTCGTCCGGGTTTTGCATTTCCCTGGTAATGGTCAGATTACCAGGGAAATGTTTTTCATGTTGAATTGTTTGAGACGGCAGCAGGCAGGAACACTATCCCCCTAGGTATCCAGTGCCTTTGTAAAGTTCAAAGACACAGCCCCTACTCAGTGTGGAGAAATCTCGCATCACATGCTAACTTAAATAATGCTAATAATGCTAATATTTTCTGTTTTCCCACAACTGTACTTTTTCAGGGTAAACTAAAACCTTTGGTAACACTTCATGATAGCTTTCATGAATAACCATTAATAATGCATTTGATAAACTATTGATACATATGTAGTTCTGGGTCCAAATTATAGTAAAAAAAAAAAAAGTATTTATAAATAGTTGAATAGGTATACATTCATTAGACACTCTGTAGCAACAGGTAATAGGGTATCACTATGTAGCATCAGGTACTAGGGTATCACTTTGTAGCAACAGGTAATAGGGAACTTGTAGTGTCAAATACATACACGCACATTAATAACAGGGCATGCGTATATCAGTCCACATAACTGTATTCATAAATGTGTTCATAAATCCCAAAAAATCCAGGGTGCCTGAGAGGACAGGGTAAAGGGCACGGAGGAAAAAGTCAATTCCTTGCTTCTTTATTTATCCAGGCGAGTCAGTTAATAACAAATTCTTATTTACCGGCACAAAACAATGTTAAACAAGATTTCAAGGTCAGTGTTGTCTCTTACTATGAATTCCTAAGAAGATGGCATTTGCAATTAGGTCATAGTGTGCTTTTTTTTAGGTAGTATATTTTCTGTGCATTTGCCTCAAACTTGTTCTTGTTAATTTTTTATGTCTCATTTCATGTTACTTAACTTTGGAAGTAGATGAGTGTTGTACACTATGTCTAAGGAGAACACTGACACATTTCATATAGCATTTCCACAACTTCTTACGGAAAGAAATGAACGTTAGCAATAAAATATCAACTCCTTAAAACCCTTGTCAAAGTCTCACAAATACAATTGACAATTGAAAAATGACATTTGGCTTAATTCCATAAAAAATATATTTTTTAAGTCCAATAGACTAGCAGCGCATAAGTGAGCAATGTGTGGTATTTAAGAATAAAGAAGGGCCTCATTTTGAACCAAACGCCATCCGAGCGAAAACCCAAAAACCTGACTCTATATCGCTGCTGCTGGGAAAATAAGCCGGGGAGAATGATATGCTTCCTGTCAAAAGGAGAGAGAATTCTAAATTCCTGCCGTTACTCACGACACCACCACCTCAAAAAATACCCTTTCTTGTATTAAGCCCACTAGCATTTATTTGCTTAAGAATTTACCTGCCAGCTCAATTTAGTAATAGCCTATGTCATATGAAAGCAAACCATAGTGCAAGCCCATGACCCGAAACACATGATCAGCTGACTCTGACTTCATGACCCTTTTTATAATAACACAACACCCCCCCCNCCCTCCCCCTGCCAACCACCCACCTAGCAGTGTCAGGAACCACTCCGACGACTCCAACACTGAAATAACACATTCAGAACAATGACCATTCTATTTATAAGTTCAACCACTTCTTTGCCTTCTCCGACCTGTTGTGAGCTCACAGTTCACACAGACGTGCTCGTCTGGCTGTGACAGCAAGATGGGGTAGGTTTGGTGGATTAGTTAGTTAGAAAGGGGAGCCCTCAGCCCGACCACATCGCAGTCATATATTTTAAATGGGTTTGAATCTATCTAAGTGCTGCAGACTGTTTGGCCTGCTTTGATGCCTACTTTGCAGATAATTAGTGAGAACTGGGTCAGCATGGGGCAAGGCAGCGGCATCTTTTAAATATTTTGTAGGGCTGAGTGGGGTAAAGGCCGTCAAATACACATGCCAATTTGCAAGTGAGCTATTCGCTTATTTTCTCGCATGTGAATTAAACCAAAATAAACACCAATGTATTATTCAGGGTCCTTGACTTTGTAAATCATTATTCCTTTTCGAAAGAAAGCTTAATTGTATGTCACAGCTATTATTGAACAGAGAAAGGAAAATTCAGTCTGTCGGTTTATCTAAGAATTTACACTGAAAAGGGATGCTATGCATTTAGAATTTTTTTCCGCATAAAGATTGCCCAGGGAACTACCTGGCTATTTCAAACGTTACAGCATTGTTGTTTCAATGTTACAGCAGCATTGTGTAAAGCAAACACGGCGTGGAGTCGCGGACAGAGAGAACAACGGCAGGCAAGGGGATGTCACTCAGCCTCAGCCCCTTTGGCCTTTTGCCCTTCCTCCCATGGCCATGCTGTGCTTTCTCACACACACAGGACAGGGTGAGCCACACACACAGACACAACCCGGCATCTTGTGTCATTTCCTCCGCGCGCCGCCGCGCCGCCTGGCCCTAATGAGTGTTTACAACGACATGCTGATTCCTATTAATCTGGTTATTGTCGACTGGAGGGAGGGAAGAAGAAGGGAGGGGTGGAAGGAGGTAGGGAAGGAAGGAGAAGGGAGGAGGTAGGGTTTGTGTTAGAATGGGCCCATGCCGCTGAAGGTGGGAAAAAGAGTGCGCTCTCTCTCTCTCTCTCTCTGACAGATCGGGGCACCACCACCTCCCTTTGCTCCGACGTTACACTGAGCAGATGTGGTTCCCCAGTTGTTATTCCTAGTAATTATCCTCATTAAGTGAAAGCATGTGCCAATCAAATGCCTTTGAGAAGGGCCCCGGCCGGGGCAGAAAATCGCCCTAACACCATCTCGAAAACGTCAAGCCTGTGTCATTTGGACTCATTAGTAGGCTAGATTAAAGGGGTTAGCCGACCAGGAGTTGAGAGAGTCGCGCGGAACGAGAGGCTGAGGCAGCGACGTTATTGCGTCTCGTTTCACTTTCTAGTGGTTGATACATTTTATGATTATCACGTTTAACACTTTGCCACGCTCAATCACATGAAAAGGCCGAAAAGCCATATGCGCCTTTTTTAATCCTTAAAAAAAAAAAAAAGACCTCTTAGATAATTACTCCTTAAAAGTAGAGAAATAAATATACACTAAAAACTATTCCAAATTCAACTAGTTGAGGATTTTTGTAATATATTCTAGTATAAATGATATTTTACGATTTTGTTGAATCATTTCTTCTACAGTAGAAAGAGGGAAAATTTTTATGGCATCTTAAATAGGGACACAAAAACACAGAGCCATACAAATAGAAAGAGAAAAAAAGACAAGACAAGTTCCCCCCAAAAACAAGATATATGAAGTCTTCATGTCGATGAACTACCATTCGTTTTCACTTTGAAGTCCCGCGATCCGTAGTAAACTGTGATTGCATGTGACAGACTCCGGGTCCCCTGCTTTATCATGATGGATACTCCGGCAAAGTGCCTGAACTGCCGCTGGCTCCACACGTCACCGCAGTTGGCATATGCCATTAACCCCAGCTCGCCACACCTCAGGTGGGGAAGAGGAAGAGAGGAAACACGTCCCTAGGATCCAGGAATTGGGATAATACTTCTCTCCCTCGCTAGTGCAACTTTCTCCGAGTTTGCATATCAGCGTGTTTTATTTATTTTTGTTAGTGGGATTTTGCTCCGGCGTGTTGTGTGGTGTTTCTATTGCACATAGAAGCTTGTTTGTGTGTATCCACCAGTTACTACACAGTCCTTTCCTTTCAGACGACCAAAAAAGTGGAGTTTTTGGGAAGTTTTAAGTTTGCCATTAATGAATGGAATGACATGTAAGAAGTAGCTTGAGCTGTTGCAAATAGCATCTGCTACAAAGGGTAGCTGCCGTCTAGTCCAAATAGACACTGCTATTATGATTTTAATATAATTAGCCCAGCACAATGCATGGAAAAAATACAGTCGATACACTGTGCTTACATAGGAGACTGACAAAGAGAAATAGCAAGTAGGCCTTCCTCTCTCGCTTTTTTCCATGCCGTGAAATTGAAGGTATCCTGCAAAGTATCACATTTTCTGCATTCAGTAGGTGTTAGTGTAGTGATGATGGTAGAAGCGTGCCTGATTCTATCCACAGTCAGTTGGAGTATTCTCGCTCAGTTCAGAGCTGAGAGCGGAGTGTTTGTGTGTGAGGGAGATTCCCAGCCCAACCCAAACTCCAGCTGCTCGCTGCTTCTCAGAGATGTAAGTTCGTTTTCCACCCCCCCCCCCCCCCGTTAGTGGAAAATGTGTAATTAAAATATGCCCCAAGATTGACAGTGGGGTCTCATGCAATTTGACAAGGGGGCGCCCAAAAATGTCTGTTGGATATCTAAGTATTGTTAATTAAACAGCTTTCTGGCACTCAGGCTTCTCTTTCCTTTCCCAGTTCAAAGAGTTTGGTTTGACCCATGTGTTAAAAGTTTGTATCAGTTTTCTGCGCTATGTTTTCCTTGGCGTTGGGAACATGCAATGCCAAATTGTCTTGTTTAAAAGTGTGTTTGTTTACAGTTCGTTCTTTCGCCCTTATTTTCTCCCACATGTGTACGCTAGGATAAATCCGGGTATACGGTTACACACTCAGTTGGATTCGAATCGTATTGTAACAGGCAGATTGGTGTAAACGTTCCAGAATTAAGTTAATACACCAGACAAAATCAGTACGTTAGTGAATGGAAAAGCTGCCACTCGAGTGGCTTTGGTCGGTGTACTTAAACAAGAACAAGTACAATAAGAAGTACAATGGTGCTCTCATCCGTTACCGAAGGAGGTTCATCAATAACATTTGGCCCTCTGATGTAAAATCAATACAACACACACCGACACAATGTTAGACCGATGGCAAATGTTGTGACATCTGTCATCGACTGGCTATAAAGATATGTCACCATTGATTTTACCGGGATAGTTTTTTTCACCTTTCTCCCTCTCTCTCTCGTAGTTGTTAGGGTGTAATGGGAAAAAATAAATGAATGTTATTATGAATGAGGCATGGTTAGCCTTGCCAAACTCAATTAATATTAGAGAAACAATGTGAGAAAGAACACTGTGATTAGATCTTTCAATTTTCCACGGGACGCTTTGCTGGCAGTTTGAAAATGGGGTGGGATGCTCAGGGGGGAAAGAGTTTTGTTCAGCGCTCGCTCAATACATGTTTTCCCTGACCTTCCAAAACTAGCCCTTCTGAATGGACAACTCTCTCCTGAAAACCAGAACATTATTTGGTGTTTAGGGTCCTCTGTGAAATGTAAAGTCTTTTTTTAGGCTACTTTGAATTCTTCAACAACCTTGACATTTTGTTATGGATTCTTTAATTCAGGGGTTCTCAAAGTGGGGTCCGCGGCCAGATAAAAAAATTTAAAAGTGKCTCACAGGGATATTGGTATCCACAGTACTCTACCAATTATCACATTTTCAACTCAATAGTTCTTGTATTCCCCCTCAACATTTTTTGGGGTGGAAGACATAAATGCACTGGAATTTAGACTTTCAAACTGGAAAGTTTTCTCTACCTCATAGCAAAATGTGTAGAATTGCAGGATATTATATTTAAAGCTGCAACAACAAAAAATCTCTGCCCCATGACAAAGTGTGTAGAATTGCAGGATATTATATTTAAAGCTGCAACAACAAAAAATCTCTGCCCCATGACAAAATGTGTAGAATTGCAGGAAATTAGCTTGAAAACGGCTACCTTTTCTCTCTGATGCCAAGAGATGCGGCCCTTTAAAATGTTCCTTCCCAGTGCCCAGACTTGGTTCGTCCTGCCATGTAGTGCCCGAAGTCATAGTAAAACTCCTTGTATGCTATTTTTATCTCACTTGAGTTGTGTTCAGATGAATTTGCTATTACAAAGTGGTCCCGGCCCCAAAAAGTTTGAGAACCCTTGCTTTAAATCTTGCTTTCTACTGAAAAATTGAATTTCTGTTGGATGCAAATTGTTTTCATGTTGAAATTAGTAGAATTCCTCTAGTATATATTTTGTATTATGTGTGATCCATTTAATATGGTGCATTTATTCAACATTTATTTTGAATTAATAATTGATAACTTGTTCTATTTGGCAAATATCAGTTTAGAATTCTAATCCAATACCAAATGATCAATAGAGAAACAGATGAAGTTAGATAAGTGTACCATATGTTTAATACAAAGGGATGGTACTGTACGTGATATACCTAAGATGTGATGTGTGTGTGTGTGCGTGCGTGCGTGTGTCTGTCTGTATGTGTGTGCACGAGTGTATACAAAGCGCTTGTGCCTGTGTGTGTGTCACAATTTGCCATGGGTTTGTTTCTTGCTGTATACCTCGTCGCGCCAGTGGTAGCAAGCAACATCTGTTTCGGCTTGTTGTTCCTCTTGGCTGCTTTTCAATTGGATTTCCTCAAGCAGGTCCAAAAGCTGTCACCTCTGCTAGGCTCTGCTAGCTATCAGCACTGGCCCCTATATTAAGTAGGTGTTTCAGGGCTAAGCTAATAACTCTCCCTCCTCTCCTGAGTGATCACAGTCAGCACTGCCCCTCTCTGGGCTCAGTTTACCCCCTGCTCCACAGGGGTGGCTGGCCTGGGGGTCCCCCGTTCACTCTGACACTGTGTGTGTCTGTGGTCTGTGTGTGTGTGGGGGATGGTGGTGGTGTGGTGGGATGTGACGGTGTGTGTGTGGGGGGATGACCACACGTGTGTGTGTGTGCGTGTACAACCTGTACGTTAGTGCTAGCAAAATTACAGTAGAACCGTGTAACCGACGGTTACGGATGACAACATTCATGAAAATCAAATAACCGTTTATAAAATATATATACAGCTGACTGCATATTCATGCGTTTCTGCGGTAACATGGACTCTTTTTGCTCCTTGCTGAAACAAGCAAGGTGTTGTAGCAAACTAATCTTCGGTTGCCTGTACAATTCCACCCTCCCTGCAGCAGCAGCACACATAGAAATAGGATAAATAGAACACACTTGAAGCCTAACCCTGGCAATTGACCCTTTACTAAGCCCCACCCCCCTTGGTTACTGTTGCAACCTCAGCAAACATTCCCCATTCAATCACTTTGAAAATCTTCTCACAATGATTTCAAACTGTGTTTCCGATACACAATGAAATTAAACACAGACTACCCCTTGCTAATCAGGAAACTCTTGGGTATGTTGTGGTGGACTGTCATTACAATTGCTTCATGGGACCCTGATAAAATTATATTTGTAATATAGCTACAGTAGCCACGGAAAGGCTCAGTTAAAGCTATAACCAAATTGCGTCCTGTTGTCGACAACAGATAGGAGTTGTATTCATAACGTTGCTAACTTAGCTAGCTAACATACATTTTGAAAAAACAAGTTATATTAGGTGTCTAGCTAGCGTTAGCAACGTTAGGCAGTCAATGATACTGGGAGCTAGCTAACCAGCTGAGCTATCAAACAATGTAACAATTTTGGATTAAAAAATACTCCCAAAAGGTACTGCATTTCAGGAATCACAGTAGCAAGTACTCCTGGTGCACTGTTAAACTATTTAGCCATTAACAACAACAAAAAATCGGAACAAAACTCTCTGTTTCTGCCATAGCCTTCACTGGCTTTCGTGCGATTTAAACGTGAGCTTGTCCTAGGTGTCGGACTCGATGACAGTCCATTGGAGCCCTGCGATTGTTGTCCAAAATTCTGGAGCGGGGCTTACCGAAAGGTCAATTTTACTTGTAAACTCATGGGTACACTCGCAATGGCTGGCTGGTATTGTGATACAATAATTTCCATGGTAATGTAGAATGTTCATTCAAATGATGTTAACAGCTGTGGCTCATGCAATGAAATATTTTTTTTGTAATGTCAGTTGAGTTTAATCAACAAATCACAGCATATATTGATGGGTACACTTCCTGCTTTTACTTCCTGCTTTGCTCCTATGGGTACACTCGCAATGGCCACCAGTCCACCCATTATGCCATCATTGACTTGAATGGGGACACCAGTTCTATTCATTCTATTTCTATGGCTGCACATGCAGTCATTAGCTTTTTTTGGTTGTTGCTATTCCATCGGTTATTATGGTGATCGCGGTCATTTGGCTGGCCAATAACCGTCATCCAAAATTCCATGACCGTCACAGCCCTAGCATGCGTGCATTGTGTTGTTTAGCCCCCACCTGACTTCCTGTGAAAGCTTACCACTGTCCTCTCTCCTACATCAGATCTACAGCATGGTGCAGGCTCTGACACAATTGATTTCCTCAGGCCATTATCACTTACATTTTTTAAGTTCATCACTTTTATACATATGGTATAAACAATATAAAGGCTTGCCCATTCAAATAATGATTTCGAGGAATCAAGGCTTTAATCTGGAAATAGTTTTTATGTCCTGTCCCTAGTGCAACCTGGCACTGTGTTGATGGCTGAATATGTTCCGCCATCATTATAAAAGCAACTGAGTGCATATTTAACATGGCTTTTGGCCCAGAATGAAATCCAACCAACATATGTGAGTGATGTGGAAATGCCTCACCCAAGGAATATTTTATTTGTTTTAGAATACTGTAGTTTATGTAATCCCTGAATGCCTGTTAGTGTGTGTGTGTGTGTGTGTGTGTGTGTGTGTGTGTGTGTGTGTGTGGTGTGGTGTGTGTGTGTGTGTGTGTGTGTGTGTGTGTGTGTGTGTGTGTGAGTGTGTGTGTACTAAGGATTGTTGTTTCTGAATGTAACAATCACCCTAGGCAAACCACTGTTAGTCTACTGGTGTCATCCAAAATGTCACTGCAGAAATTCATCAAATAAAATGTTTGGTATGTTGTTGAGATCCATTTATTTTAGCCCAAACCTTAAAGCTTTTAAGTATTGTCTTAATTATATTATTTTCAGACTGTTGAAAAAGTGATTCAGTTTCAAATATGGATTTTTCTGCAGTCGTTCATTCGGTTATATCCACAAAATTAATAATAGTATTGGATATGTAATATTTTTCCCGATTATGCTTAATGCGGCAGATTTGAACACAAGTTTTATCTTCAAGCCTTTTCGATCAGGAGAGTTGGTAGTTGGCTCTCATTCTGACAGAGCGGCTGCCTTCCTGCATCCCAGCTGGACGAAATACAGAGAAGTTTGATCTAAATGTGAGGACCTGCAAAGCATCAACTCCGAGGGCTCGGGGCTTTGACGGACATCTTTATTTGACAGGCCGTGAGCGGTTAAAGTGAAAGTTATGTATACAAGTTAATTAAACTGTTTTTGTGTAGAGGGGTCATAGACATTAGCAGGTACCCTCCGCAAAAAAAGTGTGAACTTTTTTTTCACACCGTGTTTTAACCTCTTCTGTCTCTCATTTAACGTAATGACTGCCAGGTGTGGTGGAATTTTCCAACCTCTGCCAAGCTACGGACAGGGCAGTCGCTAGTTTTTGAAAAGATTTCATGTACAAATTGTACTTTTGTAATGTATCACTTGGTGCTAAAACATTGCTTTTTGACAGAGCACCAATGGTTCAAATGTTATGTGGACTGACATTAACATTGTAGATGACTGAGTTTGTGTCGTAATTGAGCTATTTTGAGACTTGGATGATATCTCTTGAGTTGCTGTAGCTCAGAATGTCTGCCCGAAGGACTTGTAAGTAGAGAGTTTTGCTCTGAAGTTGAACAGTTTTATAAATCAAATGATGATCAATACATACAATACTAACCGCCAAAATACAGTGAAGAAAGCTCTTTTGAAACCTATTGTTGGTTGTATTTAAATGGGAACTTTTGTTTCCTCGCTTTATCTAGATCATTTGAATATAATTGTCATACAACCCTGTGACAACTGCCCTTGGTCAGTCTAATGGCACTTTCATAAGTCTAATGGCACATAAAAAATATTTTCCAAGAGGCCACAAAAAAGAGGAGGTGGTCATCTGAAAATATTCACACAAAATAAATCGGGAACAATAACATCATTAGAAGGACTTCACGATAACCTTAAGGGAACATTCCATAATGTCCAGGAAACTGTTTGAGCTCATCAGGCGGTGGCTTAAACCTGATGGAAGGGCTCCACACCTTGCTGACTTCTCTCCCATCATCAGGCAGCTATGGTGGCCATGTCCATATGGTACAGAAGTGGTGTCAGGAGCCGTTATATATTTTGCTGCGGGAAGTAGAAAGCTACCCGCCACTCGCCTTGCCGAGACACTGGCTCCCCTTAATCATAGTTTTCATTTCAGTACATTTAGATTTCGGTTCCCAAGGACAATGTCATCAATAAAACAGCCTTTTGTGAGATTTTTTACCTGCTGCTACCTAACTTTGCACACTAGGGAGGGGCCACTGTAAAAAGAGGAGGTGGTCATCTGTAAACATTTATAATAATTTGTTATGTAGGCTAGGGGCTTGAGCCTAGCAGGGAGGTAAGGGAGAAGCATGAAGGCACACGTCCTTAAAGTGGGGCAGGAGGACTCCTAAATGAAAAGTCAAGTGAATTTCTGTATCTTGTCACAAAGTAATGAGGAGCTAGGGCCCTTCTTCATTGCGACGTACAAGACATTCACTCTCAATCTGAGGGGGAACTGTTAACTGATGTATGGCCTGAAATTGGAGAGGAATTTATCTGTGCTCAACGCAGGGCTGTCGTTACGGGAGGGTGAAGGGAAGGGAACATGCTTGGATGGACTCGACTCGTCACGAGGGTTTTTGCAGTAGTGCTGTTTCACTGTCTCATATTCTGGCTGCCAGTGCAAGTATTTCTTACACGAGTTTGGTATCCCACTTTGCTGACTCAAAGTCCTAAGCCAGGGCACGTATTCAAATGCTGATCTAAGATCAGGTCTTCCACCCCCTCCATATAATCGTATATCTCATTGGGATCTAAAAGGCGAAACTTATCCTATATCAGCACATTTACTGTGCCTTTATGAATACGGGCCCAGGTGTGAGGGTCTACTTTGTTTTCAAAGTTATCTATTTGTTCTGACTGCAATGTTTGAGAGTAATTTATCTGGTTTTGACCCCTTCTAATGAATATGTGCTGCTGTGATTTTGACTGCCGCCTTCTCTAGCTAGCACACATAGTATTTCCCCACTGTCTATTCAAATTGCGTATTCTTTTTTGTCTTCCGATGCACCACATTACATTTCTCAAGGGTGATATATGTTTTTGCAAACACAATGTTTGTTGGCTTTAACTTTTTAAACATACAATTGTTCCCTAATTAGTTTGGTCGTAATTAATTCAGGCATTTTGTTTGATGTATTTGTAGCAATACTTTGAAAGCAACTAAGCCAATCCTTTGCATACATTTGTACCATTTTACTGCAGAGTTCAAAAGAAACCGGGCTCTGTTTGGAAAAGCGCACAATGCATTTAAATAATACGCTCCAGTTTTACAATGTTTGTTTTTAACTGAAAAATTCATGAATTAACATTTTAAACAATCCATCATTATTGTTTTGATGCCACTTATTTTTAACTCAATTATATTCTAATTGATCATTTTTCGTAATGTGCGAGAGATGTTTTCCCACTTTGTTTGCTACACAACAAAAGATTAATTGCAAATCAAAGAAATGATCAAAAACATGATAATTAATTTGTAACAATAAGGAGGAAATTGCTATTCTAATGCAATGCAATGTGTTATGTGTTGCAAATTACCTCCTACTGTCTCTAGGTATTGTTTTTTTTGGTGTGTTTGTGTTGGGTAAATTTTCAGCACTGCACTTCGATACAGAGTTTTAACATTTTGTGTCTTAACTATGACCACACCGTTTTAAAAACAAGCGTATGTAAAGGACAATATTGACAAGTGAACCTTTCTCATAATATTTGTTTTATACTTTTGAGTTTTAGAGTCAGGTAATGAAATAGGTAGATTGACAGTGACACCTCCTGGTGCATCCATTTTGTTTTGTGTGGCCTTTGGAGTGGCTGGATAAAGAGGACAGATCTCCTAAGATGGCACCAGACAGACAGAGGCCAGTCCCTTGGGGACAGAAGCAGGACCAAAGGAGTTGGGCGATAGCCCAGTTTGGAGGTGCCATCGTATAGGCCATCAAGCCTGTCACCGCGAATGGGGMCCCCAAATCATGTTGTCAATGGTGATGCATCGAGATCTTGCTCTGGCAAATTGGATGTTCCAAACTCGCGCTTGATTGATGCCCCGACCACGTCGCCTATTCAAGAGGTGTCATCTAACCGCTGAAAGATCAGAAATGAGAAAAGAAGCCAGAAAGAAAAAAGGACAATATGTTATTTTGTTATGTAAATTGATAAAAGTTTGTACAGTGAAGAGTCTGCTCTCGTCTGACATTAGGCCCAAACTCGGGACAGCCTTGGAATTGATAGGAAATTTTTCCCTTTCATTTTTTTAATCTTTTGGGTGGCGACTGCATTCCGCAGTCCTCCTTTGTGAATCATGTCTCTTCACTGTGCCTATTACGGTTGGAGGACTGCATTATGGAGTGAAGGTGAATTTACAGCTTGTATTTTCAATAAAGACAACAATGGGTTAATGAAAAATGTGCCCTTTATGTGCCCAAGGGCATTCCATTCTTGCGCGCCCAGTACTAGCCGCAGAGTTTTGTGAACCTGAAATATCTTCCTTTATTTGCCTTTTCTTTCATTCTTTTGCTCGCCTCCTCCACTGATTATTCTCGATAAACTCCTACATGTGTGTGTGCTTTTGTGTGTCTGTCTGTTTGTGTATGTGTTTATCTGAGTGTGTCTGAGTGTGTCTGCGTGCCTATCTACCAGGGAACACAAATTGAACATGGCCACTTGAGGGTGAAATATTTCTGTTCCGTAAAGCCAGAGGAAACCTTGGGCTTCAGGTTTTGATCGGCTCGAAGATGAACACCGCACAGCAGAGATGCTTGTCTCGCAGAAGTGCCCCAGTTTAAAGAAGTTCTCCACTCTCTTAAGTCCTCCAAACCCACTCTGTAGGGCTCGCTAGAAACAAAACAGCCTTAAGCTCAGTCCACTTTTCCCTCTCCACAAAGAGAAATATGTGTAAATACGTTGAAATACTGTAGGTATAGAAATACATTATGTTATTCATGACGCAAGATAATAAAAGAGAAAGCAACTTTTTTTTCTCTTTTTTTCTGTGTGTGTGTGTGTGTAGGGCCTGTTCATCTTCCTGATATATGGGGTGTACAACACAGAGGTAAGTCTGCATTGTGTCTCAAGGCTGTCGCAGTGAATGAGAGAAATGACACGTTTCTGATGGGCTCGCTCGGTTTTAAAGGGGGGCGACGGATTGAAGGAAGGGGACTAGGGAGCGGGGGGAGGCTTTCCACATGAGCGTCCCACTGCCCTTCATGCTTGAGCTAACTTATATGCATCCAGCCACCACCATTAAACACTGACACGGCCGGTACTCAGTCTAGCCATTCCTCACCCACATTGGCTAATATTTCACTGCCTCTTTAAGTTTTTAAACTCACGGTCCTCAATTTAGCATCCTGACAATAGGGCTACTCCGCCACTGGAGGACTAGAGGGACTGGTGGATCTAGCGCTTTGTCGATGGGGAAAAACAATATGCAGCTTGAGGAATGGGAGGGAGTGGCGAGGTATCATATTGAGATGGTTGGTTATTACCATTTAGATTTACATTGGGATACAAAAAGGGGGATAAAAAAGGGGGGGAATCTGACTTTATGGATGAGGTTCAATTGAATGAATCGCTCTTGGTCAAATAGTTCTTTTTTTCTATTGCCATGTAAGTAGGGCGGGAGTTGAATGTGCTTAAGCAAATAACACACATTATAGTCAAGCTGAAGTGGAGCGGGATTATTTCTGAAGTCCAATTGCTCATTTCAAGATGTTAACCTTGCTCTGCCTAGAGATGCTTTTACATTCAGCAAGACTGAATGGAAACGGATTTCTTCTCACTGAGGAGATTCAAWTGTTTGAATTTAAGCTCACTTCTGATTTGCTTTTGACCAAAGTTAATGGCCTGCAATTACTTGGATATGCTATCACAATACAGTAAGTAGCCTGTTGTTGTCCTTCACAGTGACATATTTGTTTTCACAAGAAAATTACTTCTCTGTAAGATACCTCCCCGAAAAACCAAAACAATTACTGACCAAGATTTTTAAAAAGACATCCAACTTTACTGTCATCTTTATTGGGCCTTGTCCAACATAGCATTATTAAAAATTGTCACACAGGAATAATTATTTTCGTTACTTTAGAGAAGTCACCCAGTTTTAAGGTGTGTATGTATGTATGTATGTATGTATGTATGTATGTATGTATGTATATATATATATATATATATATATATATATATATATATATATATACAGTGGGGAGAACAAGTATTTGATACACTGACAATTTTGCAGGTTTTCCTACTTACAAAGCATGTAGAGGTCTGTAATTTTTATCATAGGTACACTTCAACTGTGAGAGAAGGAATCTAAAACAAAAATCCAGAAAATCACATTGTATGATTTTTAATTAATTAATTTGCATTTTATTTTTAAACTTCTGACCCACTGGAATTGTGATACAGTGAATTATAAGTAAAATAATCTGTCTGTAAGCAATTGTTGGAAAAATCACTTGTGTCATGAACTAAGTAGATGTCCTAACCGACTTGCCAAAACTATAGTTTGTTAACAAGAAATTTGTGGAGTGGTTGAAAAACRAGTTTTAATGACTCCCGAGGACAATCCCGTCCCACTAGGAGAAGTACCAGCAACTCTGGTACTCTGCACCCACCATCATCTGGCAGCTCCCTTGTGGCGTCACGATGTTGGTCCATACGGTTGGATACCGCTTTGTGTCACCGTGAACACAGGAAATGGACATCTCCCTACCACGTTCGGTCTCCTGGTTCAGCAGGTTCGTGGTTATGAGCGTAACCATACATCCGGAGTCTAATAGAGCTTCCGTGTCGTGTCCGTCAACCTTCACCGGGACCATGGATGCAGTTGATTCGTGGTGCAGGAGGTGACATAGTTCACGGCGTGACCCACCTCGTCTCCGGGGCTTGCTGATGGCATCGACTCCTCTCGAGCCGGGCAATTCCAGGCAATGTGCCCCCGGGCGCCACACTCAAAACACCTCCTTTGGTGTCCATCTACCTGGGGTTGTCGGTGGCAGATCGGCCCTACCCCAGCCGTCTCTCCACAGGTTTGCGGTCCTTTGGCCCTGCCGACTGTCGGTTCGGCGTACACAGCGGCGGGGCTGTCCTTCTGTCCCCTCGGACGGGTCGCCGACTCGTCCCGACTCCCACTCAGCAGGGCCTGAGTGTTCTGATGCGTCTCCACTGCTTCCAGGAGGCCCTCCAAGGTCTGGGGCGCGCATAGACTCGCTGCCCTCTTCATGTCATGGGGTAGCACCCATAAGAAGCGATCCAGAACCACTTTGTCAAGGATGGAGAGGGTAGGTCGCTCATCTGGGCTCGGGGGGATGTGTCGGGTACGAACCTCCAGTCATGGAACAGTTGAGCCCGATAGGCCAGGCTGTACCCGTAGAGGCTGAGTATCTCCCGTTTGAGTCCGTTGTAGTTAGCTGCCTGTTCGTTGTTCAGGTCCCAATACGCCTTTTGGGCATTCCCAGAGAGGAACGGGGCCAGCAGACTTGCCCACTTCGGCCTTGGCCATCCTTCCCGTAGTGCTGTACGTTCAAACGTTCAGAGGTATGTTTCGATGTCATTGTCTTCCGTTAGCTTGATTAAAAACTGGTTGGGATGTGATTCAGGAGACGCTCCTCCTTGCAGCTTCCTGATTTCCTCAACGAGGCGGACGTTTTGTAGTTGCTGTTCCTCCAGCGTTCGTTCCTGAACCGCCTGTTGTGCTTGTTGGGCCCAGACGAACTGAGCTATCCAAGCTGATGCTGTGTAAACATCAACCCTGATTTGACCACGTTATCAGAATGCCCGCATTCTCCACCACTTGTGGCAGACCAGGGAGACCTGCATGTCCCGCAGAGGGAGCCATCGCCTCGTGATGTAAACTCCGTCTGCCACCGGCCTCGACGAGTCTCCCCCTGGTGGCTGACCTGCTGTACGCCATAATACATATATTCATACACCTACATATATATATATATATATATATATATATATATACATACAGTACCAGTCAAAAGTTTGGAGACACCTACTCATTGCAGGGTTTTTATTTATTCTTACTATTTTCTACATTGTAGAATAATAGTGAAGACATAAAAACGATGAAATAACACATTTGGAATCATGTAGTAACAAAAAAAGTGTTAAACAAATCCAAATATATTTTATATTTGAGATTTTTCAAAGTAGCCACCCTTTGCCTCGATGACAGCTTTGCACTCTTGGCATTCTCTTAACCAGCTTCATGAGGTAGTCACCTGGAATGCATGTAAATTAACAGGTGTGCATTCTTAAAAGTTAATTTGTGGAATTACTGTCCTTCTTAATGCATTTGAGCCAATCAGTTGTGTTGTGGCAAGGTAGGGGTGGTATACAGAAGATAGCCCTATTTGGTAAAAGACCAAGTCCATATTATGTCAAGAACAGCTCAAATAACCAAAGAGAAACGACAGTCCATCATTACTTTAAGACATGAAGGTCAGTCAATGCGGAACATTTCAAGAACTTTGAAAGTGTCTTCAAGTGCAGTCGCAAAAACCATCAAGCACTATGATGAAACTGGCTCTCATGAGGACTGCCACAGGAAAGGAAGACCCAGAGTTACCTCTGCTGCAGAGGATAAGTTCATTAGAGTTACCAGCCTCAGAAATTACAACCAAAATAAATGCTTCACAGAGTTCAAGTAACAGACACATCTCAACATCAACTGTTCAGAGGAGACTGTGTGAATCAGGCCTTCATGGTCGAATTGCTGCAAAGAAACCACTACTAAAGGACACCAATAAGAAGAAAATATGTTATTTAATTTTATAATTCTTGGCCCAAGCAAGAAAATACTTGCTTGGGCCAAGAAACACGAGGAATGGACATTAGACCGGTAGAAATTTGTCCTTTGGTCAAATCCTTTGGTCCAAATGTGTTTTTGGTTCCAACTGCCGTGTCCTTGTGAGATGCGGAGTAGGTGAACAGATGATTTCTGCATGTGTAGTTCCCACCGTGAAGCATGGAGGAGGAGGTGGGGTGCCTTGCTGGTGACACTGTCTGTGATTTATTTAGAATTCAAGGGACACAGCATATCTGCAACTATATGCCATCCCATCTGGTTTACGCTTAGTGCGACTATCCTTTGTTTTTCAACAGGACAATGACCCAATACACCTCCAAGCTGTGTAAGGACTATTTGAAGGAGGGTAGGAGGGTGGTGGAGTGCTTCATCAGATGACATAGGCCTCCACAATCACCCGATCTCAACCCAATTGAGATTGTTTGGGATGAGTTGGACCGCAGAGTGAAGGAAAAGCAGCCAACATGTGCTCAGCATATGTGGGAACTCTTTTAAGACGGTTGGAAAAGCATTCCAGGTGAAGCTGGTTGAGAGAATGCCAAGCGTGTGCAAAGCTGTCATCAAGGCAAAGGGTGGCAACTTTTGGTTACTACATGATTCCATATATGTTTTTTCATAGTTTTGATGTCTTCACTATTATTCTACAATGTAGAAAATAGTAAAAATAAAGAAAAACCCTTGATTGAGTAGGTGTCCAAACTTTTGACTGGTACTGTGTATATACACATACCTTAGAACTGGGTGACTTCTATCAATGCAGCAATGATGCATAAAAAATATAATCTTCTGATGCTATGACTTAGTGGGCAAGGTCATTGTCACTGGGGCACAGTACAATGTCCCCTCTTCCTCTCCATCACCCCCCTCTCCATCCCCGTCTTTCCGCCCCCCTCCCTCCATCACAGGAGTCCACGCAGTACGTGAGCGCAAGAGTCAGGACACCTCTCCTCCCTTAGTTTTTTTTTATCATTCTGCTCTACAGAGAGGTGTGAAGAGGTGTCCCTGAGTCAWAGCACTGCATTGACATAGCAGACTCATTGGCCTGACCCCCCACATTGTAAAATAAATCATTGTCACATTCTTGCTTAAGTGGCTTTTTTAGTGTGCAGGAATCAATTTTCTTACTTCAAGTTCTCCTTGACCTCTGGGTCTTCACAATTTGTGAGCAACCCATTTACACGTTCTGCTTTTCAAAAGGGGTTTTGTAAATACTAAACGTAATAATCTTCCCTTTTTTTATCTCCCTCTTTTCTTTTTTGCTTTTCTCGCGCTCTGGCCTTTTTTTGCTTTTTTGCCGCTGCTTAAAGGTGTGACAGAAAACACTGGCAGCTTCACATTTCGCCCTCTGACACCCAAAGGAAATTTGTGTCTAATAGAAAAAATGCAAAAAGCTGAATAGAACGATCAAAGTTTTTGTGTGTGTGTGTGTCTGACTAGGGGTAAATCAGATCATTAAGGAGCGGAAAGCAGAGGCCAGAGTGAGACGTTCTGTTCTGTCTTCTCTCATTTAAGCAAACCAGTCCAGATCACCAGGGAAGGTAACATCCAACATCCCTTTGGATTAAATTATCACATATGTGACAAATCAGAGAGAGAAAGTTTAGTTTATTAGGATCCCACTTAGCTACTGCACATGCAGCAGCAACTCTTCCTGGGGTCCACATAAAACGTAAAAATACATGACGAAGTACAGAACAGTAATAGACAAGAACAACATAACATATTACAAGGGACAACAAAAATACTATTTACACACTATTCATATATACATATTCATATTCTTATATACAGTACAGTTAAATTAGATCTTTAGAAAGAGAAGAGGTGCTGTGATACAATCATTTTTTTTTTTTTTAAAGCTAAACTTGCTTTTTACCTGAGTGTAACCTCTGGTGGCAGAGAATTCCATGATGACATGGCTCTATACATAACTGAGCGATCCATTCAATCTGTTTTTGGTTTATGCACCGTGAAGAAACCCATAGTGTGGTGTCTGTTGGGGTATGTACAGTGCTTTCAGAAAGTATTCACACCTCTGGCTTTTTCCACGTTTTGTTGTGTTACAGCCTGAATTTATAATGTATTACATTGTGATTTGTGTCACTGGTCTACACAATACCTCATAAGGTCAAAGTGGAATTATGTTTTTAGAATTCTTTACAAATTAATGAAAATGCAAAGCTGAAATGTCTACTTACTGAAATAAGTATTCAACCTCTTTGTTAAGGCAAGCCTAAATAAGTTCAGGAGTAAACGTTTGCTTAACAAGTCACATGAAAGTTTCATGGACTCACTCTGTGYGCAATAATAGTGTTTAACATGATTTTTGAATGACTACCTCATCTCTGTACCCCACACATACAATTATCTGTAAGGTCTCTCAGTCGAGTAGTGAATTTCAAACACAGATTCAACCACAAAGACCATGGAGGTTTTCCAATGCCTCACAAAGAAGGGCACCTATTTGTAGATGGGTAAAAATAAAAAGCTGACATTGAATATCCCTTTGAGCATGGGGAAGTTATTACAGTGTAATTACACTTTGGGTGGTGTACTGTAGCARTACACCCAGACACTGCAAAGATACAGGCATCCTTCCTAACTTGCCGGAAAGGAAGGAAACCGCTCAGGGATTTCGCCATGAGACCAATGGTGACTTTAAAACAGTTACAGAGTTTAATGGCTGTGAWAGGAGAATATTTAGGATGGATCAACAACATTATAGTTACTCCACAATAATAACCTAATTGACAGAGTGAAAAGAAGGAAGCCTGTACAGAATAAAAATATTGCAAAACATGCATCCTGTTTGCAATAAGGCACTAAAGTTAAAGTGCAAAGAAATGTGGCAAAGAAATTACCTTTATGTCCTGAATACAAATCAAATCAAATGTATTTATATAGCCCTTCTTACATCAGCTGATATCTCAAAGTGCTGTATAGAAACCCAGCCTAAAACCCCAAACAGCAAGAAATGCAGGTGTAGAAGCACGGTGGCTAGGAAAAACTCCCTACAAAGTGTTTATGTTTGGGGCAAATCCAACACAAACTCATCACTGAGTACCACTCTTCATATTTTCAAGCATGTTGGTGGCTGTATCATGTTATGTGTATGCTTGTCATTGGCGAGGACTATGGACTTTTTGTAGGATAAAAAGAAATGGAACAGAGCTAACCACAGGCAGGAAAACCTGGTTTAGTCTTCTTTTCAACAGACACTGGGAGATAAATTCACCTTTCAGCAGGACAATAACCTAAAACCTAAAAGGCCAAATATACACTGGAGTAGCTTACCAAAAATAAATTGAATGTTCCTGATTGGCCTAGTTTACAGTTTTGATTTAAATTGGCTTGAAAATCTATGGCAAGGCTTTAAAATGTCTGTCTAGCAATGATCAACAACCAACTTGACAGAGCTTGAATACTTTTTTTATGTGCAAATATTGTACAATCCAGGTGTGCAAAGCACAAATGTTTCTTAACAAGAATAAAAGAGAAGTAGTCAATTTTCTCCTCAACAAGGAAAGACTACCATGCATGTTGATGTTAGTTCCCTRTGTACAGTTAATGGCAAGGCCTTTCTTTGCTGCACCTGACCTTATTACCGGACAGTAATCAAGATGGGACAAGATCAAAGCCTGACCAACTAGTACAGTTGATCTTTCTGTCAAAAACGCAGAACATCTTTTTATAACAGACATACTGTACCTCTCCCCATCTTCACAACAACTTTGTCAATATGACCATCCAATGTTACTCCGACGAGTTTAGCTTTTCAACTTGTTCAATGGTCACATCCTTTATTCATAACTCCAGTTGAGGTTTTAGGTCTAAGAGAATGCTCTGAACCAAATACAATGTCTTTGGTTTTTAGATGTTTTTAAGACCAGTTTATTGTTAATTACCTGATCTGAAACTGACTGTTACTCCTGGCTAAGAGTCTCAGTGAGCTCACTCTCTGTAGGTGCTGATGTGTGGAGTGTGCAATGATCAGCATACGTAGTCATTTTAGCTTATCTGATGTTAGAGAAGCTTCCATTGAAGAATACTCTCCTGAGTTCTATTGGATAAGTAACTCTCCAACCATTTGATGGCAGGTGATGTCAAGCCATAACAAGTGATTTTTTTTTCAATAACAAATKAGGATCAATAACATCAAAGGCTGCATTGAAGTCTAACAATACAGAGCCARCTATCATCTTATTATCATGTCTTTTAGACAATCATCAGTCATCGGAGTCAGTGCAGTCAGTACAAGTTGAGCGCCCTTCCCAAAATGCATGCTGAAAGTCAGTAGTTAATGTGTTCTTTTAAAAAACAGCATTGTATTTGTACATACAAATACAATGAGAGAGGAAGACGTAAAGAGGAGAGAGCACGTGTATGAATTTGACCCGTAAGTGTTGACATTCCTCTTCTCTTCTTCCGATAAGTGGAGAGTTGCCAGATTGTATCCCCTTAGATCAGGGGTACTCAAATACTATTTGAGAAGGTCCAGTCACACACATGTCCCAGGTGGCAAAGGCCTGGATGGATATTGTAATTTATTTATTCATTTAAATAGGTTGGGACCTGSGGTCTCGTTGCGTTCATTTTCTTTTAGCAACATTGGTGTTACATATAGAATATTATTACATATAGAATCAGGGATATGTGTGGGATCTCTATGCGTGTACACACCAGTGGATTATATTGAACCTTCTTATATCACTGTACAGGAGTGGGTAACACAGTTGAATCATGTTCAGTAATAAACCATTTATTATAAGGTGTTACTCAGCATTATTCTTTGAGAACAGTGATAGATCGTATGTATTTGTTCTATGCTATTTGATTAAATGGGTCCCTTAAATCTAAATATGAATATGAACAATTACATCAATGAGTAGTGCGCGTTTTATTGTCAGCTAGAGTTACATGTTACACAGATTGCGATGAATAAAAAAAAGTTGAAAAGATTCAATCAAACTCTAATTTATTGAAAGTTACCAGGTTTCATAACTAGGAAAACACAATGTTACATATATCACACCCACTGATAGTACACTCCATTGCAACATATATTTAATTACATGATTGAATGATTGCGTCATTTATCCCAGTTAACTTTTTCTCCTTGGTCAGCTCTTCATAATCCTCTTTGATTACTTTTTAGTTCAATCAACTCTAAGGATGTCGGCAGGTGTGTGCACATGCACGTCTTTMATGTGCCAATCGTTTTTTCTCCCATTTACATCGGAGACTCGCGGTTACATCCCTGCAAAACCTTCAGGCAACAGAGATCCTTAACACATAACAATCGTCTAAAACAATGCCCTTCCCTTCATTGTCAAATGATGAATTAAGTCAATGTCACTTAATTGCCTCTCGCCTTTTCTTTTATGCTATCGAAATAACCAGGATTTCCCCTTTTACAGCGCTTGGTAAACGTTATCTAAACRCATTTCAAATGCTCGGCAGGTCAGTGTCACGTAATTTCCTCAGCTTTGATATGAACAAAAACACCAGGATTCCCCCTGAATATCGCCGAGTAAACATTATCTAAACTCGATCTCAAGCGCTCGCCGCTCCTCATCCCGTCAGGATTAATAGGGGTGTGGAATATGACACTGCTCTGTTGATTCTGCCTGTCAGGAGCCTCCTGCTCTCTTCATTATGGGCCCGCTCAGCGATTGTGCGTATGCAAAACATCCCCCTGCCACACACACATACACAGACACACACACTATCTGTGTGTGTATTTCAGTGCGGCGTCATAAATTATGACATGCCGCGGCCTAATGAAGCCATAAGAAATAATGCATATTCACTAATGGAGCGGTCTGCCCCTGGGTGCGCCGGAGCCCGTTACAAATTTACAGTGTATGGTGACAGCAACCAGCCTCATTGGAGAAAACGTCATTGGACGGAAATGCTTCACAGTTACAGTAGTGAACAGGATCGACAGAACACAGATCAGTAAAGCCTGAACTTGTGTTTTTTGTTGTTGTTATAAGCATGCTTGAACCTTTAAAATGTATTGTAATGATATTACKTATATGATATTTGATTGTCTCTCCACGTAGGACATTTTTAACTGACTCAAAATAGTTTTAGTCAAGTTGATAACGAGACATWAGGGGTCATACATGCTTATGCCAAGTCTTACGATGCATAATAACAGCATCGGGATGCATTACTCCTGCAGGCTTAACATAAAGTTGTAAAACATTTTTAAATGTAGCCAACTTGTAGGAAGAGGTATGATGAAATGAATCGCACAAAATATATTGTGAATAAAAAATGTAATATTAAAGCATTCCATTGGAGACCTTAAACACATTCTACTAATGTTAAGAGCCAGCCTTAGGGAAATATCTATCAGTAATTCATTTGATGACTTTCAAGTGAATCCTTGCCTTGCTATTGTTACTTTAGTAGCTCCATTTTCATGTCAACCAAATTCTACTGAAACAATAAATATATATACAAAAAATAGCCTACAATGTAATGTGTATTCATACTGTAAATATACCCTGCCCAAAACATTTAACCACCAAAAAAAGAGATGTAATCTATGTGTGCAACAAAACAGCACTATTGGATACTGTTCCACACTGCAAATGTAATCTGTTCTGCTAGTGCAACCCTTTCCCCCACTATAGCTCCATTTGTTGGTTCCCCTTGCCATGTGACAGATGATAGCTTAAAGTAGTCTCCTTAGTTTGCTGGCGCTATGTGTCACTTTCAGGTTCCATTACCCCTGACAAACTGGAACATTTCTGTTTTCCCCTCTCCGGTGCTGCTCATCGGCCTAAAAAAATGTGCTGCGTGCTTTGTGTGTCTCTCTCTCTGTCTCTGTCTCGCTCTCTCTCTCTCTCTCTCCACTTTGTTCTTTATTTTGTGAATTTCCACGCTTTGGTTGCTTCCAGATGCAGGGAGATGCCTTTGAAGGATTTTTTGTTTTGTTTTTGTAAGTGTTGTATTGTCCCCAAGTCAAGAACAGACTATGGGAGACGCACAGTACTACGTAGAGCCATGGCTACATGGAACTCTATTCCACATCAGGTAACTGATGCAAGCAGTAGAATCAGATTTTTTTTTAAACAGATAAAAATACACCTTATGGAACAGCGGGGACTGTGAAGAGACACACACACATGATAAGACACGCACTCGTACACATGGRATTTGTATTGTAGATATTTGATTGTAGAGTAGTGGCCTGAGAGAACACACCTAATGTGTTGTGAAAAGTGTTATGAAATGTAATGTAATATTTTAAATGGTATATAACTGCCTTAATGTTCCTGGACCCCAGGAATAGTAGGTGCTGCCAAAGCAGCAGCTAATGGGGATCCTTAATAAATACAAATACAGCATGGTATGTTCTGTGTCAAACTCTCTTATTGCCCTGTCTCCCTCTCTCGCTCTCGCTCTCGCTCTCGCTCTTTCTCATATCTCTCTTTGCTGCAGGTTCGGAGCACAGTTAAAAGGATCAAGGAGAGAAGAAAAGCGCTACGTTTTTCAGTATGTAACCTAGCATCCCTTTTACGTGTGTGTGTGTGTGTGTGTGTGTGTGTGTGTTTGTGTGTGTGTGTGTGTACAGATTCACATAGTTCACCACATAGTTCATACATAGTTCACCATAGTACACACACCATGTTCTTTTCCACATCAATGCTGCAATGTCAGTGAGAAGTAGCCGCTGAGCAATGCTTTTTGTACCGCTGGCGGCAAGCCCCATGTTAGAAGCCCTTATACATCAAACACACACCTCTGTAATAGCCCCTATGCCGCACGCCGGCCCAGCACCTTCATCCCGACCAATGTCACCCGCACCACCGGGGTTACAAGTTTCTAATCCTGGACGAGCTGTCCCCTGACATTAAAGTGTCAGGCCACTATTTATACTGTTCCCTCCTGCTCCCTGCAATCACTTAGCTCCGGCAAAGCGCTTTAAAAGTAGTTAATAGCCCCCGTCCACACATACACACACCAACCAAAGCCCCCCACCCCTCTTCACACAACAACTGTCCCCTCTCCTCTACCCCCTTCTGCAACTCGTCCCTTATGAGTGATCACATTAACTCCTCTCCCCGGTTGTCACGCTTTATGGCTCAGAGCAGTTTGTGCCACAGTCCAGCCCCCCCCCCCACCCCCCAACCATCAGGTCATTGAGAAGGGAATCAGACCATTTTTAAAGGCAGATTGATTTTAGAATATCACCCCTTCTTCCTTTTTGACCCCGTTACAGTTCCTGACACTGTAAAGATTGTGACTAGTAAAAAATGACTCGGGAGGGGGGGGGCAAACACACCCCAAGGTAGCTGATATACCGTGCAGCTGTATTATCAGTGTGGGGGTGCTCCTTTTAGTGCTCTCTGGCAATTTTCCAATCTCAAAGTCCGCCATCCAGTTTGCCCATGCAGCGGATGTTTTTTAGCTAATGCTATTTTGCCCCATAAATCCCGCTGAAATACAGTATCTACCTGTCTGTCTGGAGATGGGAGACATTTGGCTCTAGATGACCGAACATGCCCTATATCTCCCCAGTTGTAAAATATAGGATTCAGTATCGTCTCTGGTGGAAGGTACGAACACAGTTCTTCGCAGCATACCGTTACTGCATATGGTACTTCAGAAGATAAATGAGACATACAAAAACTAGTTTTATCTAAAAGGCTTTTTATGAATGTTTCATAAGGTTGATGTAAAATGATTGTGTGACGCATAACCAGATATACTAGAATGAAGCACGCTGTTGGTTTCGGCTCTGTTTTCTAAATGGCCATTAGTCCGTAGATTTCTCAGAATACACATAAAAGCAAATATTGAAATAAAAAAAAATAATAAAGAGAAAACACAGTGCAACGTTGTTGTTCACATCTCTTAAATGATCCGGCGCCGCATTCATATCAGCATAGGTATAGTGCAGCGAAGCAAAAAATGACCTCCAATCATTACATCTAATGACATTCTGTCATTGTTCATTTAATAGTCCTATTGACCGCTGTCTCGAGCTGTTCAGCAGCCCCAACATGCAGTAGGTTGTGCAAACAGCCCTTTTAGACCTCCGGGAGTCGCCCCCTCAAGTTATTTATACACAAGCTCGAGACCAATGTTGCCTGCCTACTTGATACCAACTGCCGGGTGACCCTCATGACCCCACACTTGTACACACACTGCCAGATTGCTTTGTGAAATAAAGCTGTCAGTTGCACCACCCAAATAAAAAACAACCCCTTTTCAATACTTGGAGTTCCGTGGCGTTGACAGCACTGAAATATCGATATTGGAAGTGGATTAGTAAAAAAAAAACTTAATTCAAGTTCTGACAAGATATAGGAAGCAGGGGGGCGAACAGTGTGGGTGCGTGTGTGTTTCCTGGAGATCTACATTGAGTAGGGGTTGTAAAAAGGAGCAGCAGGCATAACTTTGAGTGTTTGTTCAGAGATCTGTGATGCTAGGCATTCCTTCATGACAGACATATGTAATACAAGAGGCCGAGCCCATGGAAGTGCCGTGATGCTCTCTGAAGTCTGTTTAATAGCTGTGCAAACAAATGGGATTCAATGATTGGAGTTTATTTTGGTCTCTTAGAGAGATTCCCTGTTTTAAATTGGTTAAAATTGTGAAATGTGTCGCCCATAGAGATGGATAGAGAGTGCACTTGCCACAAAACACTTTGATTGCATGCGCAATGCCATGGAGRGATTTCACCATTTTAACTGGGTGGTCAACTGGTCTGCACATGGTCTTTTTTCTTAAATGGGTTTGTTTATAGTTTGTAACTTTTCCATCCAGGTCAGTAGGAGAATCTGCCAATGAATTACAAGGAGCAGAAGGAGGAAGTTATGTCAGGTTGTCGGCTAGGACAGCTTTCCATTCTGAAGCCCATAGACCTTTTGTCTGTTGGCTGCACTTCCCTCCTCTAAGCCCGCCTCCAAATCAAAACCCAAAACGAGAACAAAGAAGACGCAGAGGGGGAAAAACTTGCATACTCAATGAGATGAATCGAGACCGAAAACAAGATATTTGATCAACTGAATGCTTTCAAAAGGATGACATATTATTACCCTTGAATATTATTTTTGGATAACAAATCAGTCGTTTTACATTTTTTGTGAATACATTTATTCTATTTATTTTCAGCACACATTTTGTTCTCTTTTGCTTCAAATATAAGTATTATTTTTGTTTACAGTTTTTATTCTTTCTCAGTCAATCATTAAGTCCTTGACTCCTTACTCTTCTCCCTGTGCCCCTCCAGAACTGTGCCAGCTCCAGACCCTCCAGCTCATTGACCAGCTCCCGGCCCGCCAGCTCCCCCACGCCCTCCCCCCAGGGCCCCCAAGGTCCCAGCCTGGACGAAGGGGGGGACAAGACCTGCTCCGGCCAGCCAAGCCCACTCCCCAACCCCACCTACCCCCACACCCCAGGCCTTGTGGAGGAGAACGCCAACAGAGGTGAGCCACAAGCTCCCTCACCCACAGTTCCTATGACAATACTACCTACAGGGGTGAATCGATGACTACCTCCCTCAATGCTCTCTGACCCTCATCCTGAATGCTGCATTTCACTCCGAAAACGAGATCTCAGGCTGTATATTGCGTACCATGGTCTGAGAGCTGAATAAAAGGGGGGAAAAGACAGCTGAAAGAATATGCTCAAGCTTTTCACAAAAAAATCTGAATCGTCCCAAAAATATTTAGACACTCATTCTTCACTTCAAAAACATATTACCCTGTGTGGGAGTGTGGCCAAGTGTAGTTTGTAGTCGTGCAGACTCCCATGGACATATTGCCCACAGTGGCATGGGTACGAATCTCACCCCAGTCTGTACTTTCTTGCTGTCTTCCCCTCTACAACCTGTACCCTGCCTACCTTCCAACTGTCTTAAGTAAATTACGAAAAGAAGGACAGAGCTCTTGTCCTCCTTTTTGTAAATTAAATTTAAAAAAATAAGCATATTACTCAAATGTTGTACAACTTCGAGAGGCAATCATGAAATTCAGGAACAAAAATAAAACAAATAACCTTTGCTGATTTTTCTAAACCAATAATAGTTCCTCTTAGAGGATTTTGAGTAGCCTATGTAATTAGGACTGAGAAATATGGAACTATTCAATCGAAACCTGAAACCGRATCTTGGCGCAACAAGAGTTTGGAGTCATTTAATCAACAAAAAAAGTGTTTTTATATGACATAACATGTCAATTCAACCTCACATTTATTCAAACCATCTTCCTCGAGAACAATCTCATCCTAGTCTTACTGCGAAAACCTGCGTATTGGCTTTGATTGAACAGCGAATCTGCGATGCATTAGGTTGTGAACGAGGAGCGGTGCTTGGCACAGAGAGTGAACCCAGACGTGACAGCTCCTCTGTAGGACTCAAACACTGTCCAGACCGCACAGACTGAACAGCTTTAATGCAGTTCCCTGACCCGTGTATCACTGAGTGGAGTCAATGTAATTGAAGGGGAGGAAAACACACATGATAACACACAACACAGCCATGCATGCACGCACGCACATATGCACGCATGCACACACAAAGCATTTGCGCACATGCACACACACATATACACACACAAACACAGACACACACACACACACACACACACACACACACACAGCAGAGGAAAGTTTCAAAGCAGTGAAAAAAGAATGGTGGTATCTCCTTTGTAAGTGACTCAAATACAGAGTCAAGCTGCTATATCTTCTCATTTCATTAAAGCGGCAATCTGGTATTCAAACAACTGCTCGGCCTGACACTTTTTTGGTAAACTGGTGAGGGATGGGTTCAAGAGATCAAAATGATGTTTTAACCATGTTTTGAAGCTATACATTGTTTACACACAATTGAGTAAAATTAGCTCATATTTGGGGTTCCCGACAGAGAAAAACAGTCTACCTAAGCTCATGAGGCATTTCTATGTTATATTTAAGCAATAAGGCCCGAGGGGGTGTGGTATATGGTCAATATATCATGGCTACGGGCTGTTCTTACGCACGACGCAACACGGGAGTGCTAGGACACAGCCCTTAGCCGTGTTATATTGGCCATATATCACAAACCCCTGAGGTGCCTCTTTGCTATTATAAACTGGTTATCAACATAATTAGAGCAGACAATTTATTTTGCTAATTTATTGAAACTGAAATACAGAAATATCTCATTTACATACAGTCAAAAGTTTGGACACACCTACTCATTCAAGGGTTTTTCATTATTTTTACTATTTTCTACGTTGTAGAATAATAGTGAAGACATCAACACAATGAAATAACATATATGGAATCATGTAGTAACCAAAAAAGTATATTTTATATTTGATTTTCTTCAAAGTAGCCACCCTTTGCCTTGATGACAGCTTTGCAGACTCTTGGCAACCAGCTTCATGAGGAATTGTTTTCCAACAGTCTTGAAGGAGTTCCCACATATGCTGAGCACTTGTTGGCTGCTTTTCCTTCACTCTGCGGTCCAACTCATCCCAAACAATCTCAATTGGGTTGAGATCGGGTGATTGTGGAGGCCAGGTCATCAGATGTAGCACTCCCATCACTCCTTGGTCAAATAGCCCTTATACAGCATGGAGGAGGGTTTTGGGTCATTGTCCTGTTGAAAAACAAATGATAGTCCCACTAAGCGCAAACTGGATGGGATGGTGTATCGCTGCAGAATCCTGTGGTAGCCATGCTGGTTAAGTGTGCCTTGAATTCTAAATAAATCACTGACAGTGTCACCAGCAAAGCACCCCCACACCATCACATCTCATCCTCCATACTTCACGGTGGGAATCATATATGCAGAGATCATCCGTTCACCCTACAAAGACATGGCAGTTGGAGACAAAAATCTCAAATTTGGACTCGTCAGACCAAAGGACCGATTTCCTCCAGTCTAATGTCCATTGCTTGTGTTTCTTGGCCCAAACAAGTCTCTTCTTCTTATTGTTGACCTTTAGTAGTGGTTTCTTTGCAGCAATTCGACCATTAAGGCCTGATTCACACAGTATCCTCTGAACAGTTGATGTTGAGATGTGTCTGTTACTTGAACTCTGTGAAGCATTTATTTGGGCTGCAATCTGAGGTGCTGTTAACTCTAATGAACTTATCCTCTGCAGCAGAGGTAACTCTGGGTCTTCCTTTCCTGTGGTGGTCCTCATAAGATCCAGTTTCATCATAGCGCTTGGTGGTTTTTGCGACTGCACTTAAATACATTTTTCGTATTGACTGACATTTATGTCTTAAAGTAATGATGGACTGTCGTTTCTCTTTGCTTATTTGAGCTGTTCTTGCCATAATGTGGTCTTTTACCAAATGGGGCTATCTTCTGTATACCACACCTACCTTGTCACAACACAACTGATTGGCTCAAACGTATTAAGAAAGAAAGAAATTCCACAAATAAACTTTTAACTAGTCACACCTATTAATTCAGATGCATTCCAGGTGACTACCTCATGAAGCTGGTTGAGAGAATGCCAAGAGTGTGCAAAGCTGTCATCAAGGCAAAGTGTGGCTACTTTGAAGAATCTGATATATAAAATATATTTWGATTATTTAACACTTTTTTAGTGACTATATATGTGTTATTTCATAGTTGTGATGTCTTCACTATTATTCTACAATGTAGAAAATAGTAAAAATAAAGAAAATCAGTAGGTGTGTGTGAACTTTTGACTGGTACTGTAAGTATTCACACCTTTGAGTCAATACTTTGTAGAAGGACTTTTTGCACTGATTACAGCTGTGAGTCTTTCTGGGTAAATTTTTCCACTCCTGGATTGTGCAACATTTTCCCTTTATTCTTGAGAAAATTCTTCAAGCTCTGTCAAATTGGTTGTTGTAAGTCAAAACTGTAACTAGGCCACTTTGGAACATTCACTGTGTCACGCCCTGATCTGTTTCACCTGTCCTTGTGATTGTCTCCACCCCCTCCAGGTGTCGCTTATTTTACCCAGTGTAGTGTTTTCCCGTTCTGCTTTTTGCAGTCTCTCTTTTCTAGTCTTCCCGGTTTTGACCCTTGCCTATTTCTGGACTTTGTACCCGCCTGCCTGACCATTCTGCCTGCCTTGACCACGAGCCTGTCTGCCACTCTGTACCTCCTGGACTCTGATCTGGTTTTGATCTTTTTGCCTGTCCACGACCATCTCTTGCCTACCCTTTGGATTAATAAACATTGTAAGACTCCAACCATCTGCTCCTGTGTCTGCATTTGGGTCTCGCCTTATGCCTAATACACTGTTTTGTAAGCAACTCAAGTGTAGATTTGGCCATGTGTTTTGATTTTGAATTTTTAACCTTTATTTAACTAGGCAAGTCAGTTAAGAGAAATCTTATTCAATGACGGCCTACCGGGGAACAGTGGGTTAACTGCCATGTTCAGGGCAGAACGACATATTTTTACCTTGTCAGCTCAGTGATTCGATCCAGCAACCTTTCGGTTACTGGCCCAACAGCCTAACCACTAGGCTAAGCAGTTTTGTGTTTTAAGTTAAGGGTGAATTTATCTTCCAGTGTCTGGTGGAAAGCAGAGTGAACCAGGTTTTCCTCTAGGATTATGCCCCAGTCCCTATTTGCAAGCACACCCATATCATGATGCAGCCACCAGTAGCATGAAAATATGGAGAGTGGTACTCATAATGCATTGTATTGGATTCGCCCAAACATACTACTTGTATTGAGGACAAAAGTTAATTGCTTTGCACACTTTTTGCTGTATTCATTTAGTGCCTTGTTACTAACAGGATGCATGTTTGTGGAATCTTTTTATTCTGTACAGGCTTCCTTTTTTTCCCTCTGTCAATTAGGTTAGTATTGTGGAGTAACTACAATGTTGATCCTTCCCCGTTTTCTGGAAATGCCTCAGCGGTTTCTCTTCCTCTCCAGCAACTGAGTTAGGAAGGATGCCTATACCTTTGTAGTGACTGGTGTATTGATACACCATCCAAAGTGTAATTAACTACTAAACAAAAATATAAACGCCACATGCAACAATTTCAAAAGGTTTTCCTGAGTTACAGTTCATATGAGGAAATCAGTCAATTTAAAATAAATTCATTAGCCCTAATTATTGATTCACATGGCTGGGAATACAGATATGCATCTGTTGTTCACAGTAACTTAAAAAAAAAAAAAAAAAAAAAGGGCCTTACAATGGGCCTCCGGATCTCATCAGGGTATTTTTTTGCATTGAAATTGCCATCGATAAAATGCAATGTGTTTTGTTGTCCGTAGCTTATGCCTGCTCTTACCATAACACCTAACGGCACTCTTTTCACAGCAAACTGCTCACCGCACGACACCATATACACGTGGTCTCCGGTTGTGGAGGCCAGTTGGACTTACTGCAAAATTCTCTAAAACGAAGTTGGAGACAGCTTTTGGTGAGAAATGAACATAACATTTCCGGCATCAGCTCTGGTGGCCATTCTTGCAGTAGCATGCAAATTGCACGCTCCCTCAAAACTTGAGACATCTGTTGCATTGTGTTGTGTGGACAAAACTGCACATTTTAGAGTGGCCTTTTATTGTCCACAGGTGCACCGGTGTAATGCTGTTTAATCAGCTTATGGATATGCCACCACCAGGTGGAGGATTATCTTGGCAAGGAGAAATGCTCACTAATAGGGATGTTACAAAATTTCTAAACGATTATTGCACACGGTAAGCCCATGCAACTTACAGTATTATGTGACTTGTCCATCAGTTACAGCAAGCGAGGGGGCCCACAAAACGCAGCCAGGCCAATTTTTTTAATTACTTGTGAAGCACAAACATAATATTTGATTGTCAGCCGTTATTATCCAGCTAATTTCCTGTGCGGCACCACCCATATCAAGGTGCTCCGCTCTGCATGATTGAGCGTCTAGTGAGCGTCGCGCTACACATTGTACTCACTGCTCTGCTTTACTCTCCTGTATGCATAGTAATGCTCAGCGGAGCCCAGCGCTCGCACAACCACTCTAACTACGTCTTGACGAGCCCGCCCATAATCCAACGCAACATGAGCATGATTGAATATTTGTTTTTAATACCGGGCCATTTTTTTAAAATCGTCGGCGGGTAGTGGGTAGGGCACCCCCCCCCCCCCTGACCGCCAAGGGACCAGTGGAACTAGATAATGTGAGGAGGACACAGAGAGAGGGAGGGAGGGAGGGAGAGAGGACGGGGTGATGAAGGATGGAGTTTAATGAATGAATAAGAGAGATAGATAGAGAGGGAGCGAGGAGAGATGAGGTTGATTGTGTGCACTGTCTGTGGGTGTTGTTGTATTGTGCATATAGTACGTACGCGCTGAGCTCTAAGGAAGTGTAAAGTGCGGCGCTCTATAACTCTATTTAACAGAATGAACATTACCCAATACCAAGACATTTTATCCAAAAACCTGCTTTGGTTCTACCAGGAGGATGACAAGTGGTTCTTCCAGTAAGACAATAACACAAAGAACTAATCAAAATCCACAAAGGAATGGTTAATTGGATCACAAAATAAAAGTCTCAGTCTCTGGACTTGAACCCCATTGAAAACCTGTGGTTTGAACTGAAAAGTGCCGTCCGTATGTGCAGTCGAAGGATATCAAGGATCTGGAAAGATTCTATTTGAAGGAATAGTCTAAGATCCCTCCCAACGTGTTCTCCAATCTCATAAAACATTTTAGAAAAAGGCTGTGTCGTTATCCTCACGAAATTGTTGTCATCCTTGAAAAGAATTATACGAATACTGAGCTATATTGTATGCTAAAAATGTTTTTATTATGTTATACTAATACAATTGCTCAGAGAAAGAGATTTTGTTTAACAGGTAATAGAAAAAAAAATCTCATACAGAGAGAAACTGTTGACATGTTTCAGGGCTTTCACAACAACTTCTTGTCTAATATTACTGTCGAAATATAATATAATTCTATAAGTTCTAATAGAAAATGTTTTTGTAAAATAAATAGTGTTAAGTCAATATAAACAAGGGTTCTAATGGTCAGATTTTCTCCTTTAGCATCTGTTGTTTCCCTTTTATTTGCGCACCACATTTTTGAAAATATATTTTATTTATAATACTCAATGTTGTTGTTTCAGCTCCCCCTTATTTTAATGGACTTACTGAAAGTCAGTGTTTCTTAGCGCAACTATAAAAACCCAAAATAACAACTGTGAAAGTGATGAAACAAAAGTGAATTCCTTTCGACAGAAATATTGAAGATTTGTGCGTTGTCCCTGGCCAATAATAAATCAAATAAAGTAAGTCACGGGTATGCTTCCCTAATGGCCCCCTATTTCCTACATAGTGTAATAGTGTTAACCAGGGCCCATAGGTCTCTGGTCAAAAGTAGTGCACTATATAGGGAATAGGGTGCCATTTGGGTATGCAACTTAAGTGAAGTTGTCAGTGCGCAGCCAGCCAGGATTCTATCCACATAGCACTCTAGTAAAAAGTAGTACACTATATTGGGTGTAGGGGGCCATTTGGGACTCAGCCTAAGTCAAGTTGTCAGCGCGCAGCCTGCCATGATCTGATCCCTAGTGCTGTCTGTCGTCTCTGGGTGCAGGCCCATCTCCTGTAGGTGAAGGAGAAACCATATGGCTGTACTGCTAACATCTGACTCGCCCCCCTCTTAACATGTGTTCCTCAGCATCAGCTGCAATTAGGGGCCTACCATTGCGTCTAAATAAAGGGGCTCGCCTCTCTATTGCATGCAGCCGCAGATTACCCCCAGAGCTCCCCACCAACACCAATGTGGTGCATGGGGATGGGGGGATGACTTCTCCTCCTCCATCCCTCTTTCATTCCCTCCCTCCTGGCCCGCTGCTTGTCACACACGTTTAGCCTGATTCATTGACACGCCACAGGATCTGGGGCCTCCCAAAACGCCCCAGAGACAATGACAGCATCACCTTCTCTCCTTCAAACTCATCTGTAGTACACCTTTTTAGTCCTCGTTCACCTTGTTCAATCAAAAGCTGCATGTGGAGGTATCCGGAAAATGTCTGTTTGTGTGATCATTAGCACAACATTGATGTTGTGAAGCTAAAAGGAACACCAGAGCGCTCTCTCGCTGTTTTTCTGCCTCACTGTGGGAATTTCCATATACTGGTTTTGATTGAATAGCGGCAGTAACGGGGTAAAGTTATCGTTTCCAGCTAGCCATAACATAGCATCGTGATTCTTAATCCACCGTATTGGTTTAGCCTGTTTTCTGTTTTGTCTGCTGTGTTCCAGCAAGGTTAGTTTGTGGAAGTCACCCTATCACAGAAATAAGAGAGTGTATTGAAGTGTACTACCAATTTCTATTTGTCAGGTTTTACTCATTTGATTTATACTGCAGCTCTCGAAAGACGATAACTTGAAACGTCATTGATGCTTTTCCGTGTTTATCCGTGTCAAAACAGAAACGCTATGTTTTCAATTACCGATTCCAGTTGGGAAAAACAGCTGGGCACATCTATCCAGGTATATGCTCCTATTTTCTTAAGGAATGAGTCCGTTGCATTGGGGATTGGCATCACATCGATAATTGCACAAGCAGAATTACAGACACCAGCAAACCCTGGTGCGGCGAGAGGGAGGTGTACTCTCCATGGTGGCTTATGGTCAACGTCTCGCTGATGCAAAGTGATGTGTACTAATTCTACATCTGGTCAAACAAAACAGGCCCCAGAAGTTCAGCCAATGCAAAAATCACTTCCCTTTTTCCTCTTCCTTTCCTTCTTTCCTCCTGCCCTCTCTTTATTCAAGCCATTTATGCATCTTTATTCATTTTTCTCCCGTCCACAATGATTGACAAATAACTGGGGGTGACCTTGAAGGTTGTATGCTTTGAGCTTTAGCTTGCTCAGCCTTTGTTTAGTGGATCTGTGCCGCTGTATCAGGGCCTTGTCATTTGGACTGAGGCTTTGAGGACTTGATTGTAGCCTACAGTCTAAATACCCAAACAAACTGCTGGGGCCAAAATGTGCTATTGGTTTGCTGTGTATTTACATTCCTTCCTTCTTCTCACTCTCTGTCTTTCTACATCTCTCTCTCTTCTATGTTTCGCTTTCTCTCTTGTCTCTCTCTATCTCTCCCGTCTTTTCCTCTCTCTGTCTCTTCTCACTCCCTTCTCCGCTCCCTCTTATCTCTGAATGGCACATGCAGGATCTCTGGCTTAGAGTCATATGTTTACATGAAAACCAGTTTGGGGGGGAAGAAATTACATTTTGAGATTTCAATTTAGGAATTCCATATTCTTCATTTCCTTTTTGCTTGGGGCCGTATTATGTGAAATCTGTAATTCATTCTGAGGTAAACTTTAACTCTGGCACCCGTATGTTCTTGCGCTCATGCTCCGGCACTTCATATTTATCAGACACACACACAGGCAATGAACAAAGGAAAAGCTGAAATATTGAAAGCGTGGTGTCGCTCTTAGGGCGCTTTAAGTGTGAATGTTTATGCATATGCACTCGACTGTTTCAAAGCGTGCCGGGTTCCAAATGTGTTTTCCTACTCGTTTCGCATACGGCTTGCTTGAGCAAAGTCGGGGACAGAAATCTGTTCATAATTCAAAGAAACAACAACGTCGAGTTGAAAGCTATAACAAATTGGAGGGAAAAGTTGAATTTGTATCTTCTTAGGAGGCTGACTCCATAATACATACTGCTCTCACTGTGTGGTAATGGGATATATGATGGATGGCCAACCAGCATAGACTCCCATTCCTTCTCTTTGCTATTCATCTGTTTATCTATTTATTCATTTCTTCCGTCATCCAGTGAGACCCAGACTAACTGTGGATTTGGCCCAGGCTCTGGAGGGTTCGCCGTAAGTGGCCTAAAAGGGATATTTCACCCAAATTACACAATGACATGTTGGTTTCTGTACTCTGTTAGCAGTCTATGCAGTAAGATGTCAGCACTCCATACTTTGGTTTTGTGTACCTGTCCACTGTCTTCAAATGTGTCACTTTGTAATTTGGGTGAACTATCCCTTTAACATGGTTGTTTATCAAAAGAAGGATGGATACTACAATTTACTATAGATCCTGTAGGGCGTTTGGTGTTGATAGATGTCATTGGTGGCACAAGGTGCAGTGTGGCTTTGGCTTCCTCAAAGCAGATTTGATGTGGTTGCTGTGAGCCCATAAGTTAACGGTACAACTGTCTCCACTAATCTATTGTGCCAAACAACACTCCTTGGCTGTGGTATGTACTGTACTGTATTCACGATATACCATGCCTCCTCAGGCCTTATTATTGCTAAAGTACCTCATACAACTTTAATACTTTGTTGAATCACAGTACATTAACAATCAATGTCTGGACATTGTACCCGTCTTGTAGATTATGCACTCTAAAAAAAAAAAAAAAGTACTTTAGAAGAACATACTGTACATACACCATTACAACCAAACCAGTTGTTTCTCAAGATGTCACTCTAGCTAGCCAACCTCGACCTAAAGAAGTGAAATTCCTGATTTTACCTGGATTATGTTGGAGAGGCTTCCATTAAAAAACACCCTCTGTGTTCTGTTGGACAGGTAACTCTTTATCCACAATATAGCATGGGGTGTGAAGCCGTAACACAATTTTTTTCTTCCAGAAGCAGACTATGATCGATAATGTCGCAAGCCATCCTGAAGTCTTACAAAACAGCCCCCACAATGCTTTTCATCATCAGCCCATCATCAGTCTTTTGTGTAAGTGCTGTGCTCGTTGAATGTCCTTGCCTATAAGCGTGCTGAAAGTCTGTTGTCATTTTGTTTACTGTAAAATATAAACTTTTTTTTTTTCAAAAGTTTAGTACGGGTTGGTAACAGGCTGATTGGTTGGCTATTTGAGCCAGTAAAGGGGCGCTTTACTATTCTTGCGTAGCAGAATGACTTTTGCTTCCCTCCAGGCCTGAGGGCACACACTTTCTAGTAGGCTTAGATTGAAGATATGCCAAATAGGAGTGGCAATATCGTCCTCTATTATCCTCAGTAATTTTCCATCCAAGTTAATAATTTGTTCAGTTATACTGTACTTGGATGTGTAGTGTCAGCGTTTGTTGCTGGCATGTTTGCTAATCTTGACAATGAAAAAATCATTAAAGTAGATGGCAACATCAGTGGGTTTTGTGCTGAATGAGCCATCTGATTCAATGAATGAGTTTGCCTTTTTGCCCAAAATTTCATTTACGGTGCTCCAAAGCGTTTTACTATTATTCTTTATATAATTAATCTTTGTTTCACAGTGTAGTTTCATCTTTTTATTCAGTTTAGGTCACATGATTTCTCAATTTGCAGTACGTTTTCGAATCGGTTGTGTCAAGTGCAGCAGCTACTGTAGTTGCTCCTCATTACACACATACAAACCAGCAAATATTATTTTAATCATCAACCGAGGAATTACTACAAAACGTATTGTATGATCTCTTATACACTATGTTAGGCCAAGCCTTAGGAACTTTGGTTTTCCTAGATATGGCTACTATATTATGATCACTACATCCATTGGATTTGGATACTGCTTTAAAGCACATTTCTGTAGCATTAGTAAAGATGTGATAAATACATGTTGATGATTTCATTGCTGTGCTGTTTGTAACTACCCTTGTAGGTTGACTGATAACCTGAACCAGTTTGAAGCTTTTTCTTGAGTGGGCAGCTTGATAAATGCCAGTCAATATTAAAATCACACAGAAAATATACAGTTGAAGTCGGAAGTTTACATACACTTAGGTTGGAGTCATTAAAACCCATTTTTCAACCACTCCACAAATTTCTTGTTAACAAACTATATATTTGGCAAGTCGGTTAGGACATCTACTTTGTGCATGGCACAAGTCATTTTACCAACATTTGTTTACAGACAGATTAATTCACTTATAATTCACTGTATCACAATTCCAGTGGGTCAGAAGTTTACATACACTAAGTTGACTGTGCCTTTAAACAGCTTGGAAAATTCCAGAAAATTATGTCATGGCTTTAGAAGCTTCTGATATGCTAATTGACTTTGGTGCGAAAAGTGCAAATCAATCCCAGGACAACAGCAAAGGACCTTGTGAAGATGCTGGAGGAAACAGGTACAAAAGTATCTATATCCACAGTAAAACGAGTCCTATATCGACATAACCTGAAAGGCCGCTCAGCAAGGAAGAAGCCACTGCTCCAAAACCGCCATAAAAAAGCCATACTACGTTTTGCAACTGCATATAGGGACAAAGATCATACTTTTTGGAGAAATGTCTTCTGGTATGATGAAACAAAAATATAACTCTTTGGCCATAATGACTATCGTTATGTTTGGGGGAAAAAGGGGGAGTCTTGCAAGCCGAAGAACACCATCCCAACCGTGAAGCACGGGGGTGGCAGCATCATGTTGTGGGGGTGCTTTGCTGCAAGAGGGACTGGTGCACTTCACAAAATAGATGGCATCATGAGATAGGACAATTATGTAGATATATTGAAGCAACATCTCAACACATCAGTCAGGAATTTAAAGCATAGTCGCAAATGGACAATGACCCCAAGCATACTTCCAAAGTTGTGGCAAAATGTCTTAAGGACAACAAAGTCAAGGTATTGGAGTGGCCATCACAAAGCCCTTACCTTAATCCTATAGAAAATTTGTGGGCAGAACTGAAAAAGGGTGTGCGAGCAAGGAGGCCTACAAACCTGACTCAGTTACACCAGCTCTGTTAGGAGGATTGGGCCAAAATTCACCCAATTTATTGTGGGAAGTTTGTGGAAGGCTACCTGAAACGTTTGACCCAAATTTAAACAATTTAAAGGCAATGCTACCAAATTCTAATTGAGTGTATGTAAACTTCTGACCCACTGGGAATTTGATGAAAGAAATAAAAGCTGAAATAAATCATTCTCTCTAATATTATTCTGACATTTCACAACCTTAAAATATAGTGGTGATCCTAACTGACCTAAGACAGGGAATTTCTACTAGGTTTAAATGTCAGTAATTGTGAAAAACTGAGTTTAAATGTATTTGGCTAAGGTGTATGTAAACTTCCGACTTCAACTGTACCTCTCTGTTGATATCACGTACATTATCAAGCATTTCACACATGTTATCCAGATACTGACTGTTAGCACTTGGTGGTCTATAGCGGCTTCCCTGAATAATGGGCTTTAAGTGAGGCAGATGAACCTGTAGCCATATTACTTCCACAGTATTTAACATGAGATCATCTATACGCTTTACAGGAATGTAGTTCTGAATATACACCGCAACACCACCCACTTTGACATTTCTGTCTTTTTTGTAGATGTTATAACCATGTATTGCTACCACTGTATCATCAAAGGTATTATCTAAGTGAGTTTCAGAGATAGTCAGAACATGAATGTCATCTGTCAAGTTATTGATTTCATGAACCTTGTTTCTTAGGCTACATATGTTAGTGTGGGATATTTTTAGGACTTATTGGATGCTTGATTGTTTTTATTGCTTTACTGGGAAGCTTATCAGAATTAGACATGCTCATGTTATTTATGTTTGAGCTGATAGTGCAGGATGAGCCGACCACAGTGGACTTCCTACTAGGTCACACCGCGTCAGTGCTAACAGTATAACTCTGGTTCATAGTCACAATAGTTGCAGGCTCAACAGAGGCAAAAATCTCCAGGTCTCCTTCATCTTCAACCTTGTTTTTGCTCCCAATCAAGGGCGTTGCTCAGGGACCCGTGTTGTCCCCCACTCCCTTACCACTCCCCTGGGGGTGACCTCTCACGTCCCGCCCGCACCGCTGCTTGTACAGGCCCCTGGGAGATGGAGGGGTGGGGTGGGGTGGGGGGGGCAGGTATAGCATAGAGGCAAGGTGACAGCACTCTAAACCAATGGCGCATCAAGACACTTCTTCCCCGGGCAGCAGGACCGTAGATCAGGACAGGGAGGATGGCGGAGCGACTGAGGGTGACAGGGGAATAACATCCCTTTCTCCTCAGTGGACAGGGACCATAACTCCTGCTTCTCCAGGGACAGATTGAGAAAGGCAATAGCCAGGGGCTGTGAAGCACGGATGCTTAGGAGAATTGAAAGTTAAAGAAGCAGCGGTTGGGACTTTTTGTTATTTTATTTTTTTTGTCCCTTTTTTATGTATATATATAAAAAAAATCCTTATAAAACTATCGAACAATAAATCCTATGCGTTCTTGCACCCCCCAAAAAATAAAAAACATTATTTTATATACACTGAGTGTACAAAACATTTAGATCACCTCCCTAATATTGAGTTGCACCTCCCCTTTCGCCCTCAGAACAGCCTCACTTCGTCGGGGCATGGACTCTACAAGATGTCGAAAGCGTTCCACTAGGGATGCTGGCCCGTGTTGATACCAATGCTTCCCACAGTTGTGTCAAGTTGGTTGGATGCCCTTTCTTGATGCACATGGGAAACTGTTGAGCGTGGAAAAACCCAGCAGCATTGCAGTTCTTGTATGTTTCAAAGTATTTTTTGCTACTTTTTGATATCTACCATGCCTCTTAGATTATGTAGAGCAAGACCAGGATATTTGAACCAAACGGAGTTTCCCTCTGAAGCTTCACTTCCTGGTCCAGGCTTAGTGGTGTGGAAAATGTGATGCATTACATTTTCTGATTGTTATACTGCTTGGTGTGTTGTAGTGTATTGTATATTTTAGAGTACTGTGATGAGCTGGTACTAATGATAGTGTACTGTTATGAATCACTGTGTTACATGGTCTTGTGTCTCTCAGAGCCTGTATGGTTACTGCTGCATCAGGTCTGAGCTGTCTCACTCACACCATCTCTCCTTCTTCCTCTCTCTATCTATCTATATCTCTCTCTCTCTCCCTTCCTCACTTTCTCTCTTTCCCCTCTGTCTTTCCTCCCGTCTCCTTCTCTTCCTCACCCCCCCATCCCCGTCCTCTTCCACCTATCTCTCTCTCCATCCTGCCTGAGGCGAGAGCCTCCTCCTTCTCCATGCATGGCCACTTTCCCCTGGGGAACAGCTTTTATTGACTGATCAATTTCACAGTAGCTTATTGAATGCCTTTTAATGGTTTCTTTATTTTCAATTATAATACACTGTGTCTCGCCTGACAACGTGGCAACCGACAACGACCCAATGTACTCACCAGAGAGCAGCGAAATTTTAAACCCCCATTTTGAGAAATTACGAATGTTTTATGTGTTCGTTGTAATGTGTTTGGGACTTTTATTGTCACGCTGTGATAATATTGTCCTAAACTGTGTGGGGCGAAAAAGATTGACAGGTTGAATATCATTAGTCAAGATATTATACCAATAGTGATAATAAATAAACACTACACAACAGAAAACATCAGTCAAATCACATTAAATGAATTCATATTTGTGCTGGTCGAGATGTAGGCCTAATACATTCCACCATAGAGTAGCTTGCGATTTCCAAGCCCAGTATGGTCACTGACTAGACGAGGGGAAGGGTACATTTCAATGTGCGTTGGAGATTAATCGGCGGCATATAAAGAATTGGGATTATTACTTTTAACTCGCCTCCAGGCACTGTCATCAAGTTGATGAAGGCAAACACCGATAGGTCTGGTAAATACAGTGGATGAAAGAAGAACTGCTAGAGTGTTATGGTGTGTGTGTATATTGGATGGTGGGGATTGTGTTTGTGCGTGCCTGCCAGCCGACCAGGTTACCAGGCACCTGCTCCACTGAAGGTGAAAGAAGTGCTCACTTGAGCTCATTGAAAAGTAGATGTGACAGTAAATTTTTCAGCCTCCCGAGATGGGAGATCTTGTTATAGCAGTCAGGATGGGGGTCAGGGCAGTGGCTGTTGATGATTGAGGAAAAGAGAAGTAAATTCATTCTGCTTCAGGCACTTTGTCAAGTGCCAGTAGCTTACCGTTGAGAGCCACTCACCCATCACTGTGTTACGGCCCCAGAGGTCACCCTCCCGTCGTAAATCAGAGTCGCCTCGCCTCGGCTGCTAAACCTATTGCCTGCTCTCCTATTGCCGCTCCCCCTGCTCCTAGTGAAATGAAAACGGAAGATCAGCCAAGCCCAAGTTGCTGCTGCTGTATTGAAGAACATAACAGGGGCATGCATGTAAGGAGATGACTGGGACTGGAAAAAAACTCTCTGGGAGCACTCCTCCACACCACATGTTGCTTCTGTTTCATAAAAGCCACCTCTCTTTTTTCGCTCTCTCTCTCTCAATTCAATTCGATGGGCTTTATTGGCATAAAAAAACACATGTTTACATTGCGAAAGCAAGTCTCTCGGTCTCTCTTTTTCTCTCAGGGTACATATCGATCCTCACGTATCAAGTCATTAAAAACTGTGTTTTCTCTGTTTTTTTCTTCTTCTTTCTATTGTTTATGAGAATGAGGCAATTAATTGGTCTGTTTAAGTTGGAACAACCCGTTCCTGGTGGTTTATGATGTGTATAGCGTTTTTGCCACCATTGCATCGATGCAGTTGCATTGCCATCAGTGACAATGTTTTTGATTACTCCTGACAAACCTCCTTGGAGTGTTAATTAAAAATGTCAGCAGATGTGCAGGTGTGGGAGATCATTAGGAGACACAGGGCCCCCTTGTTCACACACGCACTTGTCTCGCCACACCCCAGCCCAGCGTGCACACGATTGCACACACACAGGCCTCCACAGCTCAGAAGAGAAGTTATCAGGAAAGGGGAGAAGAGAAAAGGAACAGAGAGGAGAGGAGCAAGGGAGAAGGGTGGAGAGGATAGAAGGACGGAAGAAGAGAGAGAAGAGGAGAAGGAAGGAGGAGAGGAGAGGAAACAGTGATAACACTCTAATCTGCCAGACAACAGAGAACCAAACCAGAAGCATATCCAAAACCAACTCAACCAGCAGGTGCCTTAATAACATACAACCGTCAATCCTACACACCTACAAACTGTTCTAGGATCAGCATTAGTCAGCCCTGCAGTATCCAGTATCTCTCACTTTGGGTTTCCATGTCTGAGTGATGGCGCTAAATGCCCTAACAACAGCTGCAAGCAGCACGAAAGCTATCAGCAGCGTGTTTCTGGATCTCCCCCCAAAGTGCGAAAGGTCTGATGATACTCAAACATGCAGTGTTAGTTTTTCTGGTGAAACGTAAGCTCCAGTCTACAGAAGGATTCCTTCATTTTTCATTATTTTCTCGTACTGCCATCACGGCCCAGAGCTTTGGACCCAGCCAGGACTCAGTTCTGGCCTCACGCAACTCTACATACAGACCTTCACAGGGTGCCTCCAAACCAAACATCAAATGTACAAAACGCAAACCCCCAAAGGCTCTCTTTCTTTCAACCTGTTAATTGATATATTATGAAATTATTGAAATCTTGTGTGGCCATGTGCAAACATTTTTCTGGGATGGTGGGAAAGAGAGAGGAGAGAGAAAGAGAGAGGAAAAGGGATCCAGTGTGTGTGTGCACTGCTGTTTTTAATATTCCTTCTTATTAGGGTGTGATTATCCTCCCACGCCTGGCTTCTCTCACATGATGACTGGAAGAGGAGCGGGGAGACCAGGAGAGAGGACCCTGAAAACCTGCGTTTTCACCTCTAACTTTACACTTTCATTTCAGCTTTTTCCTCAGTGAATCAGCCTTTTTTCTTAAAGTAACTGTGCATTCTGACTGCCAAATGACAAAGATAGTTGATTTACAAAAGTATTTATAGAAAAATTGTGTCCGTAAAATAGCTATTTAAATATATGGATACTAGCCTACAATGGATGTTCAGGGTTTGTTTAAATATTAGGCAATTTTGAGTATTACTGCTCTTGCATCCCTTGAGAAGAGTCATTGGTGTATTTGTTGATGGTATCATGCCAAACATTGTCGACGACCTCTGAAGACTCCCACCGTTTAACAGGCGCTAACATCAGCCGTAAGCGAACGGTTAGCCTTTTCCAGCATCTCTCTCCCAGGATGTTTATGCCTTTGTTTGCCTCCTCTTCACGCATACACACACACTCGCGTCCAAAGGCCTCTCCAGTCAGCCGATGCGCTTCTGCCGCTGCTCCTCACCGCCTTCAACATACTCTGGCACAGTTTTGCTAACCTTTCAAATAGAAAATGGTCCCCAGTTCCACCCTTTGATGCAAATCGCCAGAGCAGGCTGGATACATGCCACTGAGGATGCTGGCGACCGTGCTATGATCTGACGGAATATTCCGTGCACCGAGAAAAGAAAAAAAAATGGAAAGAAAAGGACGAAAAAGAGAGAGAAACAGGATGGAGGGAAGAGGAAGAAGAAAAAAGGCAGCGAGAAACTGTGCAGAGCAGGTCTCCGGGGCCCGACCAGGCACTTTGTATCGTACATATATCACCTGTCAACCACGGGCTCTAAAGAGACACACAGAAACACAATGGAACTGACAGATGGTCCAAAACAAACCAAACCTGGTTTGATGCTATTAAAAGCTGTTTACCTCGGCCAGACGGCTGCCTGTGTGTGTGCGTACGTGTCTGTCTGTCTGTCTGTCTGTCTGTCTGTGTGTGTGTACAGTATGTGTGAGAAGGTGTTTGTGTTTGTTCTGTGTGTGTGTGTGTGTGTGCTGTTTCTTAGCTCCCAGCGTTTCATCCAGCTCACTGTTATGTTAGCAGCTCCCAGGCGGCAGTTCTAAGGCCGAATAGTGCAGTGTGTGTGTGCTCGTGTGTGTAGGAGYTGTACCACAATTAAGATTAAACAAAAGACGCAACATAGTGAAACATTCTCACTGATAACTATGGTTGTTGTTGGACACCAGCTAAACTCTCTTTAAGCACTGACTGATCCCCCCCCCCCCCCCCAAGCGAAGGGTAAGAGAGAATATCCCCCTTCCCTATCCCCCTTCTTCATCCCATCCTCCCCTCTAAAGAGGTCTGACACCTTAGAATGATGAACCCCTTAAATGTACTGAGCTTTCTCATGTGGACTTCACCCCCCCACTCTGTCCATGTAGATGAGACAGAGACAGATTAAGATATTTCTGATGGGGAGCGATTTGAGCGCAACACGCTAAATTAATTCTGGTGGAAGCCAGCCCACCTCCTATTACTGACACATGACAACTATGAGAGAGGAGAGGAGTTGACAGGCCGTGGGTGTGCGTGTGTGTAGGTGTGTGTGGAAGTCTGATTACTTTGCAAGAATAACGTGTTACATTTACTGTATCAGATGCAGTGTCAGTTGCAGTTTGCTTAAGACATATGATGATGGACTTTGGGCTCATATGGGCTTCTGAATATCTGAATTTTCTCCATTATTACAAGAGTATAATTAGTCATTCAGAGCTGACAGCCTCGTGTGTGTGTGTGTTTAATTTAGGAAATAATTAATGATTACTTGGCCCCATTACATAGTTTATTAGGCATTGCATATTACAGTATCCTGATATTAGGAACACCTTCCTAATATTGAGTTGCACCCCCTTCTGCCCTCAGAACAGTCTTAATTCTTCGGGGCATGGACTCTACAATGTGTCGAAAGTGTTCCACAGGGATGCTGGCACATGTTGACTCCAATGCTTCACACAGTTGTTTCACGTTGGCTGGATGTCCTTTGGGTGGTGGAGCATTGTTGATGCACACTGGAAACTGTTGAGCATGAAAAACCCAGCAGCGTTGCACTTCTTGAAACACTCAAACTGGTGCGCTTGGCACCTGATACCATACCACTTTAAAGGCGCTTAAATATGTTGTCTTGCCCATTCACCCTCTGAATGGCACACATACACAATCCATGACTAGAGGCTTAAAAATCCTTCTTTAACCTGTCTCCTCCCCTTCATCTACACTGATTGAAGTGGATTTTACAGGTGACATCAATTATTTATTTATTTAACCAGGAAAACCCATTGAGACCCAGAGTCTCTTTTTCAAGGGAGACCTGGCCAAGAAGGCAGCAACAATCATTACATTACAGAACTAAAACATACAACAATACAATACAAGTCAACAACATGATCCAGCCTAAAAAAAAGCATTTACACTCTTCTGTAACAGAGTCAGGGATCATAGACTGACCAGGTGAATCCAGGAGAAAGCTATGTCATGTTTTGTACACTCGGTGTGTGCATTATTGATTCAGCTGTCCATGCTCTGATTGGCTCCAATGATCGCCATTGGCTCATCCCTTGTGTTTGGTCTGTTCCATTCTGATTGGTCAGTTTAGAATTGATTAGTCCGAGATAAAACATTTTTAGTTGCAGACAACCTTTTGACATCTCAGTTTACACAAAACACACTGGAATAAGCTATCTATGAAAACTTTGGAGTACATGATAAAAAACACTGACAAAAGCATAGTCTAAAACTACTGGTCCTGAGTTGTGTATCATGTATCTTATTTTTGCTTGGATATGTCTGTTAATACTTAATTCGATTCCCTGCATTCTGCAATTCACAGATTATTGTGGTTGACAATTATTTTCCACAATTTCAGAAGATGCGCTGTTCACTTAGGATTATCTGTACCACATACCCTGTAAAATATGTTACCTTTTGGCAATTTTTGCTAATATTTTTAAATAGGAAAGAATCTCCTTATTACAAAAGCCTCTACTTGTAATACCCAAGGGAGTGCCACAAATATTTTCTTCCCCAAACAGTCCAAGTGGTTCCATGTTTAGTATGTTTGTAAAGCGGTGTGAACAGAGACGTGGGACCGCAGAGGCCTCCCTCGTGGTGGAACTATGCCTGTTGATTTAGCATGCTACGGTTCCCATGGCATTACAGTGAAAAGTATCGGAGTATTATACAAGTATACTGTATGACATTCCACAATTGTGTGTGTGTGTGTTGCTCCAGATTGCTTCAAAAATACTTTTTATTGAAGCACAAGAACCAAAATATCCAGGGATGGATAATAATGTGCAAACTGAATTGAAGAAAAGTTGTTACTTTGTGTCACTTCAGTAGAGGTCAATGGAAGTCCAAATCAGATAGAATAGATAAGAGAGTGTGTGCTGAAATAGAAGTGATCCGGAATCGAACCATGCTCTCAGTGGTGTTTCAGAGGCAGCGGCTTAGACCACGAGACCACCCCAGGCCATTCAGACAATATCCTTATCTGAAGTGACCATTGTGGTCAACAGTGATCATTTCCTCATAAATACACTTTCCTGTTTGTAATTTAATTCACTCTTGGAATGAAATGTCCCAAACACATGTTCCTCCATAATAATATAGGGCCCTATAAAATCTGCGTTGCCATGAACAAATATAGAATCATGGAATCCATTTAAACAGAATTCAACAGTATTCCAAAATGTATTGAGTAGGAAGTAGGAAAACTACTAAATGTGTTGAACTTGTTCGAAAATGCATTAAATTGCCCAAGAGTTTCGTAATACCTGAACATTATGCATCAGTGACTCGTATTTTCCTTCAGCTTCCTGAAGAGTGAGTGCGCGTTTGTCTACCACTGTGTAGCCATTAACGATGATGCTAGTGTAATGACAACCGTCTTCTGGTAGATGGAAAGGCTTTTCCAAAAACCTTCTCAATTAGATGTTAACCACAAGTAGACTATGGGTACCTGGCAGAATGATATTATGATTATTTGCATCAATCCAGTGTCCACTCTGCAATCACATGAGCGCTACAGAAACATAGCTAATCTAACAATAGCATCTGGCTGGGGTAACTACAGCCAAAAAATATACAAAAATAATCCCAGACCTCAAAAGTGGTCTCCTGATGTGGTTTAAAGTATTGTTGTGGACATGCAAAATCCAATGTGGTTGTTTTTCTCTCTCTTTTTTTGTTGTTGAAAAACTGAAACCTGAAAAAACTAAATGGAGTTTGGAGGGAAAAAAACTAAACAGATTTTATAGGGCCCTAATAATTCAACCCTCAATGTACTTTTAAATTCAACATTCAATTTACCTCAATCAATCACCCTGTCACGCCATGAACGTAGAGATCCTTTTATTCTCTATGTTTGTTTGGTCAGGGTGTGACTCGGGTGGGAAAGTCTATGCTTTCTGGTTCTTTGTTTTTGGCCGGGTAGGATTCTCAATCAGGGACAGCTGTCTATCGTTGTCTCTGATTGGGAATCATACTTAGGCAGCCTTTTTTCCTTTTCTCATTTGTGGGTTGTTTTCTTCGTTTATGCATGTATAGCCTTACGGAGCTTCACGTTCGTTTTTGTTGTTTATTGTTTTGTTGGCGTCATTTAAAAAATAAAGGAAAATGTACGCCCACCACGCTGCACCTTGGTCCGGTCATTTTCAAGACGACGCTCGTGACACACCCAACTACCTCGTACCCCAGTACACTGACTCAGTACCGGTACTCCTGTATATAGCCTGTATATAGCCTCGTTATTTTATTGTGTTACTATTTTATTTTTTATCTATTCATAAATTTTCTTACTTTTTAACTGCATTGTTGGAAAAGTACTCGTAAATAAACAGTTAATGGTAAAGTCTACAATAATTGTATTATTGTATTATGCGACAAATAACATTTGATTTTATTTGATTTAAAGCTATTTCTTGACGTCTAAATCAATGAAAAGTGAACACAGTAACTGTCAAAATGCATTTCTGTTTTAACTGGCAACATTTTTGTTGTATTACAATATTGTTAAATAACAAGGACGTAAAAATGACAATCACAGTTATATCATCGAAATGATCTATGTTGAGACAAATTAAGGAAATTGTGTTAATTTAGAAACGGTTTATAGGATAAATAAAATTGGGATGTCTTCATTACTTATTTACTGTTGTATTACTTTTTACAGCGAGGAAACGGGTAGGCAACACTAGTCCTCGAGTGCCGCAGGCACTTCATGTTTTTGGTTTAACTAACCTGGACGACCAGGTGTGTTCGATTCAGGCGATCACTAAATTAGGTGTGGTGCCTAGTTGGAACAAAATCGTGCAGTACTTGCGGTACTACAGGAACAGGGTTGCCTACGCCTGGCGTAGACTGAAAGAACAATTATTGGGAGCGGCCACATTTTTTTATAATTTTAATTTTATCTTATCTTTTTACTTATCAAATCACTGTTAATTGTAATACTCCAATATATTAGATAACACATGTTTTCAAAACTCCTTGGCTGAGTGATGTGAGAGGTAGGTGAACCAGACAAACTGACAGTATGTGTGTGTGTGTGTGTGTGTGTGTGTGTGTGTGTGTGTGTGTGTGTGTGTGTGTGTGTGTNTGTGTGTGTGTGTGTGTTTCCTTCAGGTCAGCTGTCCATTCCTTGTGTCCCAAAGAGCCTAAAGGATTCCCACAGTCATGCTACAGGTGCCTTGATCCCCAGAATGGTAATAACACACATACTGTACACATACACACATACACATTTAGTGCATTCGGAAAGTATTCAGACCCCTTCACTTTTTCCACATTTTGTTACGTTACAGCCTTGTTCTAAAATTGATAAAAATGTTTGTTTTACTCATCAATCTACACACAATACCCCATAATGGCAAAGCAAAAACAGGTTTATAGAAATGTTTGTAAAAAAATTAAAACTTATTTACATAACACTTCAGACCCTTTGCTATGAGACTCGGAATTGAGCTCAGGTGCATCCTGTTTCCATTGATCATCCTTAAGATGATTCTACAACATGATTGGAGTCCACGGGTGGTAAATTCAATTGATTGGACATGATTTTGAAAAGGCACACACCTGTCTATATAAGGTCCCACAGTTGACAGTGCATGTCAGAGCAAAAACCAAGTCATGAGGAGGAATTGTCTGTAAAACTCTGAGACAGGATTGTGTCGAGGCACAGCATTGAAGGTCCTCAAGAACATAGTGGCTTTCATAATTCTTAAATGGAGGAGGTTTGGAACCGCCAAGACTCTTCCTAGAGCTGGCCGTCCGGCCAAACTGAGCAATCGAGGGAGAAGGGCCTTGGTCAGCGAGGTGACCAAGAACCCGATGGTCACTCTGACAGAGCTCCAGAGTTCCTCTGTGGAGATGGGAGAACCTTTCAGAAGGACATCTCTGTAGCACTCCACTAATCAGGTCTTTATGGTAGAGCGGCCAGACGGAAACCCATTTTCAGTAAAAGGCACATGACAGCCCACTTGGAGTTTGCCAAAAGGTCCCTAAAGGACTGTCAGACCATGAGAAACAAGATTTTCTGGTCTGATGAAACCAAGATTGAACTATTTGGCCTGAATGTCAAGCATCATGTCTGGAGGAAACATGGCACCATCCCTACGGTGAAGCATAGTGGTGGCAGCATCATGCTGTGGGGATGTTTTTCAGGGACTGGGAGACTAGTCAGGATCGAGGGAAAGATGAACGGAGCAAAGTACAGAGAGATCATTGATGAAAACCTGCTCCAGAGTGTTCAGGACCTCAGACTGGGGCATAGGTTCACCTTCCAATAGGACAACGCCCCTAAGCACACAGCCTAGGCAACGCAGGAGTGGCTTCGGGGAAGTCTCTGAATGTTCTTGAGTGGCCCAGCCAAATCAAATCAAAGTTTATTTGTCACGTGCGCCGAATACAACAGGTGTAGACCTTACAGTGTAATGCTTATTTACAGGCTCTAACCAATAGTGCCCAGACTTGAACCCGATCGAACATCTCTGGAGAGACCTGAAAATAGCTGTGCAGCAACACTCCCCATCCAGTTTGACAGAGCTTGAGAGGATCTGCAGAGAAGTAGCGTCATACCAAAGAACACTCGGGTCTGTAATCGCTACCAAAGGTGCTTCAACAAAGTACTGGATAAAATATCTGAATACTTATGTAAATATGATACTTCAGTCGTTTTTTTTGTGTGAAATTTGCTACATTTTCTACAAGCCTGTTTTTGTTTGACATTATGAGGTATTGTGTGTAGATTGATAAGAAAACAAATTAATCCATTTTAGAATAAGGCTGTAATGTAACAAAATGTGGAAAAAGTCAAGGGGTCTGAACACTTTCCGAATGCACTGTACATACACACCACTTTTAGATCTGTCACTCCCTCCTCTGGGCCTTTTGGGCTTTCTAACAGGCTAAACACTGGAGGTCAGGCTGTGGCATTTGACCTTTGAACCCAAGACAAAAACAGCTTAAGCTCCAGGCCAGGTGATTACTATAGAGCGCTACTGTATTCAGGGCAGCCCAGTAATGTTTTAGTCTCCACCTCGGCCCCTTTCCCTCCCTCCTGTCCTCCCCTACTAATTCCCCACAACCTCCCCCAATATTTTCATGTCTCCCCCTTCTCTCTCTCCCCTTCCTTCCCTCCCGCCTGTCCTCCCCTACTCAATCCCCACCACTTTTACCATATTGCAGGTCCTCCCCATGTCTGCCTCTCCCTCTCTCTGTCTCCCCCTTCTTTTCACCCTGGTCTCTGACCCTACTAGTAGGTTTCCCATGTCCTCCCCCTTTCTCCCTCAACCTGTCTCCCATGTCTTCCTCTGTCTACTGTCTCCCCCTTTCCCTCCCTTCTCTCTGCTGTTGTCTGATCCTACCGGAGGTCCTCAGTCAGCACAGCAAGCCTCTGTGCTGGAGGTCAGTGTGAGGCCTAATGTAAGGTGAATAACTTGGGGCTGAGTAGCTAAGGTCCAACTGGTGTATGTACAGAGCAGTACAGGGGACATATGTATCAAGCGTCTCAGAGTAGTAGTGCTGATCTAGGATCAGGTCCACTCTGTCCACATAATCGTATTCCTTGTGATCTAAAAGGCATAACTGATAATAAATCAGCACTCCTACTGTGAGAATCTTGATATTTATGGCCCCAGAGAACAGGCCATCTACTTTGACTCAGACATTGACTTTTGGTCCTCTGTACTGAGCAAGCGAGTTGTTTTAACTTCCCTTGAAGTTCTGACTGACTGGGGCAAGGATCACCAAGGAGATTCAGCCGCAGGCCAATTTTTTTCTTCGGTGGACGGTCGGGGGGACGGAACATAATTACAAATCATTTGTAGACTGCAACTAGACCACAAGAAGCCCAAACAGATATAACATTTGACTAAAACACAATCATTTCAAACCTTTCCTTGCGTTTGTATACGATCACATAACTCTATTATGCGTGGGAATACGGGAACAGATTTCCAAAATTCAAATCACTTGGAGCTGATTTCTCTGTGTTTTTACAATCTTTTATGTCCAACAATGAAAATTCACAACAACACCAAAAAATATATGATTTTTTTTTGCTCAGAAAACTTGGGAGGCCAAATAAAACTACCCACTGGCCGCCAGTTGGGGAACCCTGGACTAGGGCATGCCGTGTGGGACGCCTCCACATACATGTCTCCTAAATGGCACCATATGCAGTGCACTACATAGGGAATCGGTTGCCCATTTCAGCAGACACTGATGTAATGCTGTGAAAACAGATCAAACAAACGCAACGACAAACAATGAGGAAAAAGTGGCAGTTTGATTTGAATATAGATTGTGATAGTTACAGGGAGGAATAAAGATGACAGAGCCCACATCAGACATACTGTACCACTGTACTATAGGCCCCCTGGTGGACAGTGGTGGGAGAGCATCAGTAGTCACATCACTGTCTTTCATCCCTTGCTAACCCAGTGTGTTTGTGTGTGTGTCCTGTGGATAGTGCTGTGTGTGTTTCTAGCTGATTGTGCAGTGTAGGTGTGTGTATGTCCAGGGCAGCGTAGAAACGGTTACTGTCCCATTTCTGATATGATCATGCTTGACTTTGGCCCCTTTGCTCTGTTTGGTTTGGGTTTCATTTGGGTGGTCCACTCGATCCATGTGAAGTGTGTATGGCTGTTTGAACTTGTCTGTTTCTCTGTGGTGCCTGGCGTGACCTGAAACCTAATACTTAAGTACACACAATTAAGTTCACACCAGAGGTTACATGGGGAAATAGGCCCTTTCCCAGAGGTGTGAATCAGTTCAACCTGTATACAAGAGCCAGAGGTTTCTCACCACTCATGGTTCAAGGTTAAGAATTTCTTTGGTTGGAAAAGAGGCGGGTCTGAGACCTGGTTGGCTGTCCCCGTGGAGATGGTGCCTTGACAAGCAGAATTGTCCAATCGTATATCCTGTTATAGGATTTGTTCTGATCAGCTGTGGTGAAAATATCCCACTGTGCAGTAATGTCCAGAGTGTTTTCATAGTTTACAGTGTCAAGAGTGGGTAAAGTAACTGCCATAATAAAGGAAACACGAATGTAAAGTTGGGCCACCACGAGCCACCAGAACAGCTTCAATGCACCTTGGCATAGATTCTACACGTGTCTAGAACTCTATTGGAGGGTTGCAATACCATTCTTCCACAAGAAATTCCATAGTTTGGTGTTTTGTTGATGGAAAACACTCAGGCACCGCTCCTGAATCTCTGGTTTGAGATATGGTGACTGAGACACAGACAAACAAACACACAAACACAAAACCCCATATGGTCCTTTGAGACCACTCTTTCAAAGTCACTTACTCTAGTATGGTATATAAAATAATGGGCGACTGGGCATCTCTCTAAGCATGATGGGAGGTTAATTGCTAAATTAACTCAGGAACTACACCTGTGTAGAAGCACCTGCTTTCAATATACTTTGTAACCCTCATTTACTCAAGTGTTTCCTTTACTTTGGCAGTTACCTGCATATACAGTGCATTCCAAAAGTATTCAGACCTTTTTCCACATTTTGTTACATTACAGCCTTATACTGAAATTTATTAAATACACACAATACCCCGTAATGACAACTCAGAAACAGTTTTTTAGATATTTCTGCAAATGTATTAAATATTTTAAAAACCGAAATATCACATTTAGACCCTTTACTCAGTACTTTGTTGTAGCACATTTGGCAGCGATTACAGCCTCAAGTCTTTTTGGGTATGACGCTACAAGCTTGGCACACCTGTATTTGGAGAGTTTCTCCCATTGTTCTCTGCAGATCCTCTCAAGCTCTGTCAGGTTGGATGGGGAGCGTCACTGCACAGCTATTTTCAGGTCTCTCCAGAGATGTTCGATCGGGTTCAAGTCTGGCTGGGCTACTCAAGGACATTCAGAGATTTCCCCAAAGCCACTCCTGCTTTGTCTTGGCTGTGTGCTTAGGGTCGTTGTCCTGTTGGAAAGTGAACCTATGCCCCAGTCTGAGGTCCTGAGTTCTCTGGAGCAGGTTTTCATCAAGGATCTTTCTGTACTTTGCTCCATTCATCTTTCCCTCGATCCTGACTAGTCTCCCAGTCCTTCCACTGAAAAACATCCCCACAGCTTGATGCTGCCACCACCAAGCTTCACCGTAGGAATGGGGCCATGTTTCCTCCAGACGTGACCGCTTGGAATTCAGGCCAAATAGTTCAATCTTGGTTTCATCAGACCACATAATCTTGTTTCTCATGGTCTGAGAGTCCTTTAGGTGCCTTTTGGCAAACTCCAAGCGGGCTTTCATGTGCCTTTTAGTGGCTTCCGTCTAGCCACTCTACCATAAAGGCCTGATTGGTGGAGCGCTGCAGAGATGGTTGTCTTTCTGGAAGATTCTTCCATCTCCACAGAGGAACTCTAGAGCTCTGTCAAAGTGACCATCAGGTTCTTGGTCACCTCCTTGACCAAGGCCCTTCTCCCCCGATTGCTCAGGTTGGCCGGGCGGCCAGCTCTAGAAAGAGCCTTGGTGGGTCCAAACTTCTTCCATTTAAGAATGATGAGTCCACTGTGTTCTTGGCGACCTTCAATGCTGCAGAAATATTTTGGATCTGTGCCTCGACACAATCCTGTCTCTGAGTTCTATGGACAATTCCTTCGACCTCATAGCTTGGTTTTAACTCTGACATGTACTGTCAACCGTGGGACCTTATATAGACAGGTGTGTGCCTTTCCAAATCATGTTCAATCAATTTAATTAATTAACTTATTTTTTTGCTTTGTYACTCTGGGGTATTGTGTGTAAATTGTTGAAGAAAAAAACATTATTTAATCCAGTTTAGAATAAGGCTGTAACGTAACAACATTTGTAAAAAGGGAAGGGGTCTGAATACTTTCCGAATGCACTTTACATGCACAGACAAACGCACACACACACATAAATCCTGCTTTGATATGGTGCACCTCACATAGAATTAATTTGCCATTTATTTAGTTTTGGTGCGTCCTTCTTCCACACGTAATGAGTGTTGACCAGCAACGTGATTACAATATTCCCAATGTACACTCGTACAATGTCATGCAGTAATGCTGTATTATGTCATGTAATTTCCCCCCCAACCATTTTGGGACAGAATGAGGTGTCTACAAAAAGACAAACAAAATAAATAAATATGATTATGTACACTACATGACCAAAAGTATGTGGACACCTGCTTGTCGAACATCTCATTCCAAAATCATGGGCATTAATATGGAGTTGATAACCCCTTTGCTGCTATAACAGCCTCCACTCTTCTGGGAAGGCTTTCAAATAGATGTTGGTACATTGCTGCAGGGACTTGCTTCCATTGAGCCATGAGCATTAGTGAGGTTGGGCACTGATGTTGGGTGATTAGGCCTGTTTCGCAGTCTGCGTACCAATTCATCTCAAAGGTGTTTGATGGGGTTGAGGTCAGGGCTCTGTGCAGGCCAGTCAAGTTCTTCCACACCCATCTCGACAAACCATTTCTGTATGGACCATGCTTTGTGCACAGGGCACTGCTGAAACAGGTAAGGGCCTTCCCCAAACTGTTGCCACAAATTCAGAAGCACAGAATTGTCTAGAATGTTGTAGCGTTAAGATTTCCCTTCACTGGAACTAAGGAGCCTAAACCATGAAAAACAGCCCCAGGCCGTTAATCCTCCTCCACCAAACTTCACATTTGGCACTCTGCATTCGGGCAGGTAGCGTTCTACTAGCATCCGCCAAACCCAGATTCGTCTGTCGGACTGCCAGATGGTGAAGCGTGACTCATAACTCCAGAGAATGCGTTTCCACTGCTCCAGAGTCCAATGGTGGCAAGCTTTACACCACTCCAGCTAACGCATTGGCATTGCGCATGGTGATCTTAGGCTTGTGTGTGGCTACTCGGCCTTGGATACCCATTTCATGAAGCTCCAGACGAACAGTTGTTGTGCTGACGTTGCTTCCAGAGGCAGTTTGGAACTCGGTAGTGAGTTTTGCAAACGATGACAGACAATTTTTACACGCTTCAGCACTCGGCGGTCCCGTTCTGTGAGCTTGCGTGGCCTACCACTTTGCGGCTGAGCCGTTGTTGCTCCTACACGTTTCCACTTCACAATAACAGCACTTACAGTTGACCGTGGCAGCTCTAGCAGGGCAGAAATTTGACGAACTGACTTGTTGGAAAGGTGGCATCCTATGACGGTACCACGTTGAAAGTCACTGAGCTCTTCAGTAAGGCCATTCTACTGCCAATATTTGGCTATGGAGATTGCATGGCTGTGTGCTCGATTTGATACACCTGTCAGCAACAGGTGTGCCTGAAATAGCCAAATCCACTAATTCAAAGGGGTTTTCACATACTTTTGTATATATAGTGTATGTATATATATTAGCCTTAAACATGATTGTTAACTACAAGTCGTTTAAGGCTACAAGATATGGCATTCCTCCTAGAATCAGTACACCCATTCCCCCAAAAAGTCTAAAATAAATATGATTGATTTGTCAATATAATCTAACACATTAGCCTAACTGTAAGTCTCTCTGGATAAAAGTGTCTGCTAACTGACAAATGTTTTTATGTAAATTGTATTCAGAAAGTATTCACACCCCCTTGACTTTTTCCTCATTTGTTGTTTTTCAGACTGAATTTAAAATGCATTAAATGAACACTTTGGATGGTGTCACGTTCTGACCTTTATTTCCTTTGTTTTGTCTTTATTTAGTATGGTCAGGGCGTGAGTTGGGGTGGGCAGTCTATGTGTGTTTTTCTATGTTGGGGTTTTGAGTTCGGCCTGGTATGGTTCTCAATCAGAGGCAGCTGTTAATCGTTGTCCCTGATTGAGAATCATACTTAGGTAGCCTGGGTTTCACTTTTGGTTTGTGGGTGTTTGTTTCCGTGTGAGTGTTTGTTGCCACACGGTACTGTTTCGGTTTCGTTCATGTTCACATTTATTGTTTTGTATTTCATAGTGTTCAGTTTATGTTTTAAAATAAACGTTATGGACACTTACCACGCTGCGCATTGGTCCTCCGATCCTTCAAACTTCTCCTCCTCAGATGAGGAGGACGACAGCCGTTACAGATGGTGTATCAATACACAGAGTCACTACAAAGATACAGGAGTCCTTCCTAACTCAGTTGCCGGCGAGGAAGGTAACCGCTCAGGGATTTCACCATGAGTCCAATGGTGACTGTAAAACAGATAGGAGAAAACTGAGGATGGATCAACAACATTATAGTTACTCCACAATACTAACCTATTTGACAGAGTGAAAAGAAAGTAGCCTGAAAGAACAAAAATATTCCACACAAATATTCCAAAACATACATCCTTATTACTGATTACCACTCTCCATATTTTCAATTAGTGGTGGCTGCATCATGTTATGGGTATGCTTGTAATCGTTAAGTACTGGGTAGGTTTTCAGGATAAACATAAATGGAATGGAGCTAAGCACAGGCAAAATCCTAGAGGAAAACCTTTTTCAGTCTGCTTTCCACCAGACACTGTGAGATGAATTTACCTTTTGGCAGGACAATAACCTTAAACACAAGACCAAATCTACACTGGAGTTGCTTACCAAGAAGACAGTGAATGTTCCTGAGTGGCAGAGTTACAGTTTTGACTTAAATCTGCTTGAAAATCTGTGGCAAGACCTGAAAATGGTCAGCAACCAATTTGACAGAGCTTGAAGAATTTTGAAAAGAATAATGGGCAAATGTTGTACTATCCAGGTGTGGAAAGCTCTTAGAGACTAACCTACAATGACTTACAGCTGTAATCGCTGCCAAAGGTGTTTCTACATCTGCATTGCTTGCTGTTTGGGGTTTTAGACTGGGTTTCTCTATATGCATTGCATTGCTTGCTGTTTGGGGTTTTAGACTGGGTTTCTCTATAAGCACTTTGTTGATGTAAAAATAATTTTGATTGATAATAACAATTATTGTCACGGGGTTGAATACTTATCAAATCAAGATATAGTAATATTTCATTTTTCATGAATTATTTTACAAATGTTCAAATTCTTCTTCCAGTTTGACATTACATTGTATTTTGGGTAGATCGTTGACAAAAATGTAAATCAAGTTGATTTTAATCCCACTTTGTAACACAACAAAATGTGGGAAAAGTCAAGGGGGTGAATACTTTCTGAAGGCCCTGTGTAGACCTTTTTTAAGAACCTGTAAGCTACAGTTTTTGATTTGAACTACAGTACGTGAAGTCGTATCTGCAGTGAGCCGACATGACTTTTATTTTTCTCTACGGTGGCTCTTCTTTTTGTCCAGCTTCTGTGCACAGTTGTATGTGTGTTTGCGTAAATATCTCTACTCTCACTGATATCGTTGTCCCTATCAAACCAGTACAGCTGATGTACCTCCCCCCCTGCCTGTCTGTTAATTGGACAAGTGGTCCGACACTGAGCAGCGGCCCTTCTGTGAGGCGTCACACGCGATAGGGACCCCCTTGGCAGCCCAGGTGGCCCCTCCATTCAGACACAGCCAGGGGCCGGGTCCCACGGGGCCTCCCTGGCCCCCCACTTGTCAGTCACGAGGGCAGCTTGTCAATCACTAGGGGAGTGCTGGAGCTTCCTGTTTTAGCCCGGGTGCTGTGACACATCCTGGCAGGGGGTGACTGGTGTCAGCCTGTCAACTGGAGGGGGGCTGTTGGAGTACACACACTCTCTCCCTTAGGGATGTCTTCTGGTGACTCCGCAGCAGAGGCAGGGCCCTAGTTCCTGTTTTACCTCACACACCTGCAGGCTGCCGTTAGTGCAGTCGGCGCTGCCGTCTCAGAGGTCACACGTGCCATAATCGAACCTCATTAAGAGCCCTCTAAGAGCCGGGGGAAAGAACGTACAATTGCCTCTCACCAGATAACTCACCGCTGAGTGTGAAGGTAGCCATTTTTCACATGCAGCCATATTTAAGACTCAAACGCACCCCTGTGACCTCAGGGTTTCAACAGCAATTAAAACCGTCTTTTCACGTCTTTAGTGCCACACCGGCTCTGGTACAGGGCTCGTGCTCCCTACTGTATCTCCCACTCTGCCAACTGACAGACCCGTGCATGTACACACACTCCACCCACATCTACGCACATCTTCAAAGAAGAGTTCAGTCTGTGTGTGTGTTTGCTGTAGCTAAATGAACTAGCAAATTGTAGATAAATTAACGAACTGTAGCTAATAAAGTGTAGCTAAATTAGCAAATTGTAGCTAACAAACTAGCTAAATGAACTAACTGTGGTTACATTTTATTTTGATAGGTGGGCATGGCTGGAACATTCCAACCATTGTCTGGTCTCTGTCAGGCCCTGTCTATTGTAGATACGCCACTGTAAGGTTATTTTCGATACCAAAATATTTAGCCGTAGGGACAACAACCAAAAACAGAAAGCCGTTGAGGTGAAGTGCAGACAGACTCATCTTTCTCACCCTTAATTAAACCTCTGTAGCGGGGGCCATTGTTTAACTCCAACAATTGTCATTGAATTAAAAGTGTCGGTGTCTTTTGTTCTGGCGATGTGTGCTGCTGTCAGGGGTCCTGTCGTTAATGTGCCATCACCACACATCATATCCGCATTAGACACCGCCGCTGATGTTATTTCCTCTGCGTGTGTGTATGTCTGCGTTTGTGTGTCTTTCTCTCTCTGTCCTACATATCCCTCAGCAGGAGAGGAAGAGTGGAAGAGCATTACGGTGCGAGACGGTCATGTCATCCAACATCTGAGAGACCTGGGGCTCTGTGATACATATGCACACACACACACAAGTACATATCGTATACATATACGCCCGCACGCACGCACACACGCACAGACACTTATACTTGAGAGACCTACATCCCGTTTCCTTGCAGTTGCCTAATAGGAATGGAGATTTTTGTATATATTTCATTGCGTTACTACAGTTGGATTCAGATGTTTTATTGCAAATGAAAAAGCTGAAACAGTTACCTCTACCTTTTCTGTGAATGAGCAGTGTTTGCTTTTTGGATTTGGGTGTGGCACTCTAGTGAGTAACATGTCCTGGAGCCTGCAAGGCTTCATTGAATGGGTGTTGGCCAGGCAGATAGTATGACAGACAGGAAAGGATCATCCCGGTGTCACCGCAACAATTATCACTTAGCGTCCACAAGGTAGAGAGGGTCACAGTGCCTTCAGAAAGTATTCACACCTCTTGACTTTTTCAAAATGTTGTTGTGTTACAGCCTGAATTTAAAATGGATTAAATTGAGATTGTTTTTTGTCATTGGCCTACACACAATACCCCATAATGTCAAATTGGAATAGTTTTTTTTTTATGTACAAATTAATAAACAATGAAAAGCTGAAATATCTTCAGTTGGTAAGAATTCAACCCCTTTGTTATGGCAAGCCTAAATAAATTGAGGAGTGAAAATTTGCTTAACAAGTCACATAATAAATTGCATGGACTCTTGTATGCAATAATAGTGTTTAACATCATTTTTAATAACTAACTTGACAGAGTTTGAAGAATTAAAAAAAAATATATGTGCAAATATTGAACAATCCAGGTGTGCAAAGTTCTTAGACTTACCCAAAAAGACTCACAGCTGTAATCACTGCCAAGGGTGATTCTAACATGTTGACTCAGGGTGTTGAATACTTATCTAATCAAGATATATTACCTTACAAAGTTCAAACAATATCAAAAATGTAAATTAAATCCGTTTTAATCCCACTTTGTAACACAACAAAATGTGGAAAAGTAAAGGGGTGTGAATAGTTTCTGAAGGTACTGTAGCATTATATTCTCTCTCTCTTTCTGACACACACAGATGTTCTCTCTTTCTCGCACACATACACATACCCTCTCCTCTCTCTGTCTCTCTGGCACATACACAGACAACAACAACATCCCTCCTCCCCCGTCTCTCTTACGTACACACTAACACACACTAGTGATATGTCCACTGAGGTGACATTTCCGGGCTGCGCGGGGGGGGGGGGGACAGAGGATGACACCCGTGTCCACCCCTGCTTGAGAGGAAGTGCATATCAGAACACAACAGGAAAGACCGAAAAGAAAAACAAGCTGACATCTTTTTGGACATTAAATCACTTCCTTTAGGGCCCTGCGACTGACCCCTTAAGCAGGTTTACCGCCGGGCATTTTTTGGGGGGGTAGATCAGCTTCAATATTGCAGATAGATTGTGGCTTCTATCAGTGTTATTTGTCTGCATCATTTCCAATTCTCCATATATTTTCTCCATATATTTTTTTGTAAATATGTAAAAATAGAATGTTAAATATATATATTTTTCCATATACACTGCTTTCGGGAAGTATTCAGACCCCTTGAATTTTCCACATTTTGTTGCGTTACAGCCTTATTCTAAAATTGATCAAATCTTTTTTTTACCCTCAATCTACACATGATACCCAATAATGACAGCGAAACAGGTTTTTGGAAATTATACCTTATTTACATTTCGAAAAACATGTTTTTGCTTTGTCATTATGGGGTATTGTGTGTAGATTGATGAGGAATTTAATCCATTTTAGAATAAGGCTGTCTGAATACTTTCCGAATTCACTGTATTTTCCTTCTTTATTACCCTACCACCCCTCCCCTAATTGGAGTAAACTAATTGACAAAAATACTTAGGCTTGCACTTCCAGCTTATACATACTACATACATTTCACGGGAATTATATTTTACACRATCTATCTTTTGCTTGTTTTTAGTCCCAGCCTTCAGCTGCCCTTAAAACCCCTCCCAGCTATCTCTGAAGACCATCCAGTTTTGATTTCTAGCTGCCCWATATTTTTGTTCTGTGCTGTGATGTTTCACAAAAGTTCTGATGCTTTCTATTCTCATAGTTTCTACAGATAGTAAATTATAGATTAACACGTTTGCTAATATATTATTATATTGTTGATCGATTTACTATCACTTTTCAAAACACCCAGCAGTGCTATTTACAGAGTTAGCTCCAAGTAATTATTGCAATTTTTCAGCCATTCCTGAACTTGTGACCGAAAACAAGTTACCATAACAAGATCTAATGATTATGTCTCTTCGCAGTAACATCTGCAGAGCTGGGATGGTTGTATCCCCCATATATATAACATTCTATTGGTTGCAATAATTTTGTATAATAATTTAGATTGAAAAACTTTGAAGTTTTGAATCTGAAGTTGTTTTGTATATCAGTTCATAAACCATGTGACATGGAATCGGTACATCAAAAATATCCTCCCAACTATTTTGCGACCTGTGTGGCTCAGCTGTACATTTTTCCGTCCTTAAATTAAACTAGTATACTTTTTGTATGTATCACAATTATCTTTAGCCAATTTTGGTCTTTAATGCAGGGCCAACAGACAAGTTCCTTACCTTCTCCCCTTTCCTCCATTTTTGGGGTAATGCTGCAATCAGTTGCATGTTTGACAAAGTCCTATTTATGATATAATTTACAAAGATTATACTGGGGTTTTTTTATATCTAAAAAAAAATATATATATATGTTTTTTTATCAGTTAGTATATTTGAGTATAACCATAATATTTGTTTTGGCTTTTCTTGTGGATTAATCTCAAATTGCAATCAGCTTTCTATTGCTTGTTTCAAAAATAGAGATATATATTTTTTTCATTTTCAAATACCTGAAAGTCAGAGGTAAGCTGAATGAAAGGAAAAAGACCATTCTTGAACATGGGATGAGACATTCTTACTATTCTGCTCGAGAACCAGTTTTTTTGTTTTTTGTTTTGTTTTGTTTTGTTTTGTTGAGATCCAATAAAAAATATGGTGCACTTATCATAATTTGGTTTTAATCCAGAGAGGTTAGAATAATGATCTAGAAGCTGTGCAGGGATCCAAATAGTGGATTATAAGAAAACATGAATAGTCAGCGTACAATGACACCCTGGTTTTTAAGCCCTGGATTTCTAGCCCCTTGATATTATTTTGGGATTTTATTTTAATAGCTAACATTTCAATGGCCATAATCAATGCATATGCCGATAGTGGACAACCTTGTTTTACTCCTGGTGACAATTTAATACTTTCTGAGAAGTAGACGTTATTTACTATACATACCTTTAACTCATTGTATAAGAGATTCTCCAAAATTAAAATAGTCCACGCATTTGTATATAAATTCCGGTCGTACTTTATCAAAGGGATTTTTAAAGTCAGCTATGAATACCAGGCCTAGTTTCACAGATTTTTCATAATCTTCTATTGTATTATTATCTCCAATGTATCATCCATGTAAAAAAAAAAATAATAATAATAATAACTGTCTGAATAGGATGAATAATATCCAACAATACCTTTTTAATTCTATGCGCTATGCATTTTCTTAGAAATTTGGCATCACAACACTGAAGTGTAAAAGGGTCTCCAGTTTTTTAGGTGGACTGGATCTTTATATTTACCACCTTGTTCCTGTTTCAGTAATAGTGAAATCAGACATTCTTGCTCAGTTTACCATTTTTATTGAAGTGGTTAAAACATGTTATTAACGGAACTTTGACAAACATCGAAAAATATTTTATGTACCTCAGCTGGTATGCCATCCATCCCTGGAGTTCTCCCAGACTTGAATGCATTAATTGCATTTAGATGTTCCTCTACTGTATTTAGGCCTTCACATGAGTCTTTCTGTATAGCTGTTAATTTTACATGAGTCTTTCTGTATAGCTGTTAATTTTACACTATTAATAGACAAAAATCCTTACAATTAACTTCTGTTAGTGGAAAAGAATGCGACTGAAATGCAAACATATGGTCAAGTTACTTAGCCTCTGCTTTCATAATATCGTTTGGTGAATCATGAATGACACCGTCATTTCTAACAAATTTCTGTAAATTATTTTTGGTAGCATTTCTATGTTGAAGATTAAAAMAWATATATTTGGTGAATTTTTTCCCCTTTTCCCCTTTCCAGTTCGCTTTACTTTTATAATACATGTATATTACACTTGATCTTTCTTGAATAAGTTCCTCCATTTCTGTTAGTCTTTATTGCTATCTGTCTGTACTGTTAGTTCCTCTATTTCCTTTTTTAGGATGAACTCTTTTTGACCTAAATTGTTTTTGTTTTAAACATTAATATTGAATTGCATGTCCTCTAAAGGCACATTTAAAAGTGTCCCATACAAAAAGGGGATCTGCTGTGTACCTATGTTATGTAGGAAAAAGTTGTACATTCTTCTGTCTTGGTTAGAACAAGTTGTTATCCAGTAGGCTTTGAGATTAAATGTCCAATATCCTAGCCCTTGTGGAAATTCTGTAATGTGTAAACCAATTATTTGATGGTCTGACCACATTCTGTCCCCTATCAACACTCTTTAAACTTTTGGTACCAGCGAAAACAACATAAGAAAGTAGTCAAGATGACTAGCTYGAGTGAGCCTCCGCCATGTATATCTCACTAAGTCAGGATATTTAAGCCTCCGTACATCCAATAGTTCCATTATATCCATAATATTCATGATTTCCTTAAGTGCATGAGGGTGATTGGTTTGTAGTGTGATTGCCTTTACGGTCCATTGAGGTATTTAAAACCGTATTATAATCTCCCACCATAATAATTGAGTCTGTTTTACTCTTTGTGAAGTATCAAAAGGGCTACAGTTAGTCAACAATATATGTCCCCCCTTGCGTTAGCTTGCATACTCCAAAGTAACTGTACTACAGGTTGACTAAACACTGTTAAACCAATTTATGGTGTTAGCTGGGGTTGCTCTTTCAGGTCTCTCAGGTCTCAGACAAGGTCTCTCATCATGCGAGCCTGGTTCACTGAACCACCTCAGTTACAGTTGTAAGGAGAGGGATAATGAGTGTATTCTTAGCACCAATAAGAGACTATACCAAAATAGGGTGAAAAGTCGGCTTTATTTATCTTAGTCTCTCTACCACCTAAACAATTACTATCTATCTTCACTACCGTCAAGGTTGTGAGGCAGTTTCAAAACATACTTTGAGTTTGATAATATTYCTTATATTTCTCTCATAAGAAGATTTGTATTACATTTTAAGTGTAYTGTAATTGTATTCATTGAATTTATTTTGTTAAATTTATTTGACAGGGAGGCCGTYCCACCAATTCAGTGCCTTTTGTGAGTGTAACTTCGTAAGAGAAAAAAAAGATTTGGCCTCCCGAGTGGCGCAGCAGTCAGTTATGTCAGTTATGATTTTTATTTTATTTACAATGACGGCCTACCAGATAATGATGGTTCTGAATTATCACAGATTAAAGACTCATCTCCTCTGAGAACGAAGGAAGTAGCATGAGGCCCCAGAGGGGTAAGAATTAAACAAGAACGAAGGAAGTAGCATACCCCAGAGGGGTAAGAATAAAACAGAGTGCGAAACAACTAGGTGAATTAAAAAATATATATATATATTTTTTTTTAGGGGTAAATCAGCTTTAATATTGCAGCGTCCATCATTATGTGTTTGCATAATTTCCAATACCCCATATATTTTTGGGTAAATATATATACAGTACCAGTCAAAAGTTTGGACACACCTACTCATTCAAGGATTTTAATTTATTTTTACTATTTTCTACATTGTAGAATAATAGTGAAGACATGAAAACTATGAAATAACACATATGGAATCATGTAGTAACCAAAAACGTATTTAAACAAATCAAAATATATTTTCGATTTTAAATTCTTCCAAGTAGCCACCCTTTGCCTTGATGACAGYTTTGCACACTCTTGGCATTCTCTCAACCAGYTTCATGAGGAATGCTTTTCCAACATACTTGAAGGAGTTCCCACATATGCTGAGCACTTGTTGGCTTCTTTTCCTTCACTCTACTCAGTCCAACTCATCCCAAACCATCTCAATTGGGTTGAGGTCGGGTGATTGTGGAGGCCAGGTCATCTGCACTCCATCATCCTTGGATCAAATAGCCCTTACAAGCCTGGAGTTGTTTTTGGGTCATTTCCTATTAAAAACAAATGATAGTCCACTAAGTGCAAACCCAGATGGATGGCGTATCGCTGAGAATCCTGTGGTAGCCATGCTGGTTAAGTGTGCCTGAATTTATAAATCACAGACAGTGTCACCAGCAAAGCACCATCACACTCTTCACGGTGGGAACTATACATCGGCTGACATCCGTTCACCTACTCTGTGTCTCACAAAGACACGGCGGTTGGAACCAAAAATCTCAACTTGGACTCATCAGACCCAGACAGATTTCACCGTTCTAATGTCCATTGCTTCTGTTCTTGCTGAGATGTGTCTTTACTTGAACTCTGAAGCATTTATTTGGGCTGCAATCTGATGTACAGTTAACTCTAATGAACTTATCCTCTGCAGCAGAGGTAACTCTGGGTCTTCCTTTCTTGTGACGGTCCTCATGAGAGCCAGTTTCATCATAGCGCTTGATGGTTTTTGCGGCTGCACTTGAAGAAACTTTCAAAGTTCTTGAAATTTYCGAATTCACTGACCTTCATGTCTTAAAGTAATGATGGACTGTCGTTTCTCTTTGCTTATTTGAGCTAATCTTCCCATAATATGGACTTGGTCTTTTACCAAATAGGGCTATCTTCTGTACCACCCCTTCCTTGTCACAACACAACTGATTGGCTCAAACGCAAGAAGGAAAGAAATTCCACAGATTAATTTTTAACAAGGCACACCTGTTAATTGAATTGCATTCCAGGTGACTACCTCATGAAGCTGGTTGAGAGAATGCCAAGCCTCTACAAAGCTGTCATCAAGGCAAAGGGTGGCTACTTTGAAGAATATCAAATATATTTTTGTTTGTTTAACACTTTTTTGAATCCATACGTGTTATTTCATAGTTTTGGTGTCTTCACTATTATTCTACAATGTAGAAAATAGTAAAAAATWAAGAAAAACCCTTGAATGAGTAGGTGTGTCCAAACGTTTGACTGGTACTGTATATAAGGTCCCACAGTTGACAGTTTATGTCAGAGCAAAAACCAAGCCATGAGGTCAAAGGAATTGTCTGTAGAGCTCCGAAACAGGATTGTGTCGAGKCACCGATCAGGGGAAGGGTTCCAAAAAATGTCTGCAGCATTGAAGGTCCCCAAGAACACAGTCGCCTCCATCATTCTTAAATGGAAGAAGTTTGGAACAGCCAAGAGTCTTCCTAGATCTGTCCGCCTGGCTAAACTSAGMAATCAGGAGAGAAGGGCCTTGGTCAGGGAGGTGACCAAGAACCCGATGGTCACCCTGACAGAGCTCCAGGGTTCCTCAGTGGAGATTGGAGAACATTGCAGAAGGACAACCATCTTTGCAGCACTCCACCAATCAGGCCTTTATGGTAGAATGGCCACTCCTCAGTAAAAGGCAAATGACAGCCCGCTTGGAGTTTTCCAAAAGGACTCAGACCATGAGAAACAAGATTCTCTGGTCTGATGAAACCAATTTTTAACTGTTTGACCTGAATGCCAAGCATCACATCGGGAGGAAACCTGGCACCATCCCTACGGTGAAGCATGGTGGAGGAAGCATCCTGCTCTGGGGATGTTTTTCAGCGGCAAGGACTGGGAGACTAGTCAGGACTGAGGACTTTGTTAGATACTACTGCACTGTTGCATTTTGCTACACCCGCAATAACATCTGTTAAGTATGTGTATGTGACCAAAACAATTTGATTTGTAAGACAAGCGGAGCAAAAGTACAGAGATTTCCTTGATGAAAACCTGCTCCAGATTTGGGGCGAAGGTTCACTTTCCAACAGGACAACGACACTAAACACACAGCCAAGACAACACAGGAGTGGCTTCGGGACAAGTCTCTGAATGTCCTTGAGTGGCCCAGCCAGAGCCCGGACTTGAACTCGATCGAACATCTCTGGAGAGACCTAAAAATAGCTGTGACGCTCCCCATCCACCTGAYAGAGCTTGAGAGGATCTGCAGAGAAGAATGGGAGAAACTCCCCAAATACAGGTGTGCCAAGCTTGTAGCGTCATCCAAGAAGACTTGAGGCTGTAATCGCTGCCAAAGGTGCTTCAACAAAGTATTGAGTAAAGGGTCTGAATTCTGTGATACATAAAAAAGTAGACCAGTTTAATTTAAGGACGGAAAAATTAACAGCTGAGCCACGCAGGTCGCAAAATAGTTTAGATTTTCCACACCAATTCCATGTCACATGGTTTATGAACTGATATATAAAACAACATCAGATTCAAAACTTCAAAGTTTTTCAATTGAAATTATTATACAAAATTCTTGCAACCAATAGAATGTTATATATATATGGGGGATACAACTATCCCAGCTCTGCAGATTTTGCTGTGAAGAGACAAAATCATTAGATCTTGTTTTGGTAACTTGTTTTTGGTYGCAAGTTCAGAAATGGCTGAACAATTGCAATAATTACTTGGAGCTAACTCTGCAAATAGCACTGCTGGGTGTTTTGAAAAGTCATAGTCAATCGATCAATAATATAATAATACCATAGCAAACGAGTGTATCTTTAATTTACAATTTGTAGAAACTATGAGAATAGAAAGCATCAGAACTTTTGTGAAACATCACAGCACAGTAGAAAAATAAAGGGCAGCTAGAAATCAAAACTGGATGGTCTTCAGAGATAGCTGGGAGGGGTTTTAAGGGGAGCTGAAGGCTGGGACTAAAAACAAGCAAAAGATAGATCATGTAAAATATACTTTCCGTGAAATGTATAAGCTGGAAATGCAAGCCTATGTATTGTTGTCTATTAGTTTACTCCAATTAGGGGAGGGGTGGTAGGGTAATAAAGAAGGAAAATACAGTGMATTTGGAAAGTATTCAGACAGGCTTATTCTAAAATTGATTAMATTYCTCATCAATATACACAATACCCCATAATGACAAAGCAAAAACATGTTTTTCAAAATGTAAACAAGATATTTATGTTTTTYWWWAATTATACATTTGCAAAAAAAWTCAAMAYTTTGCTTTGTCACAATTTTCTTTATCCAATTTTGGTCTTTGATGCAGGGCTGGCAGACAAGTTCTTTGCTTTCCCCGCTTCCATTTGTCTCTTCCATTTTTGCGGTAATGCTGCAATTAGTTTGTTGTAATTTTGGGTAGAGCAGGCATTTCCCGTTATAATTTTTGTGAGCTGGATGTGTGACATAACTCCACCGGTCCTATTTATGATATAATTTACACAAAATTATACCTTTTTAAACATTCTTTTTAAATATAAACACTACCGTTCAAAAGTTTGGGGTCACTTAGAAATTGCCTTGTTTTTGAAAAAAAAATATCAGCAACCATCACTCCTGTGTTCCAATGGCACGTTGTGTTAGCTAATCCAAGTTTATTACTTTAAAAGGCTAATTGATCATTAGGGGGGAAAAAGGTTCAATTTCTAGCTGTCCCATATTTCTACAAGTACAAGGCAACTCTGAGATGCTGGCCTTCTAGGCAGAGTTGCAAAGAAAAAGCCTATCTCAGACTGCCAATAAAAAATATAAGCTTAAAATGGGCAAAAAACACAGACACTGACAGAGGAACTCTGCCTAGAAGGCCAGCATTCCGGAATCGCCTCTCACTGTTGACGTTGAGACTGGGTGTTTTGCGGGGTACTATTTAATGAAGCTGCCAGTTGAGGACTTGTGAGGCGTCTGTTTCTCAAACAAGACACTCTAATGTACTTGTCCTCTTGCTCAGTTGTGCACCGGGGCCTCCCCTCCTCTTTCTATTCTGGTTAGGGCCAGTTTGCGCTGTCTGTGGAGGGAGAATACACAGCGTTGTACGAGATCTTCAGTTTCTTGGCAATTTCTCCGCATGGTATAGCCTTCATTTGTCAGAACAAGAATAGACTGACGAGTTTCAGAAGAAAGTTCTTTGTTTCTGGCCATTTGAGCCTGTAATCGAACCCACAAATGCGGATGTTCCAGATACTCAACTAGTCTAAAGAAGGCCAGTTGTATTGCTTCTTTAATCAGGACAACAGTTTTCAGCTGTTGTACATAATTGCAAAAGGTTTTTCAAATGACAATTATCATTTTAAAATGATAAACTTGGATTAGCTAACACAACGTGCCATTGGAACACAGAAGTGATGGTTGATGGTTGCTATAATGGCCTCCTGTATGCCTATGTACATATTCCATACAAATCTGCTGATTCCAGCTACAATAGTCATTTACAACATGAACATTGTCTACACTGTATTTCTGATCAATTTGATGTTATTTTAATGGACAAAAGATGTGCTTTTCTTCAAAAAGCAAGGAAATTCTAAGTACCCCAAGATATTTTGAACGGTAGTGTATGTTTTTTTTTTAAATCAATTATTTATATGAGTTTAACCACAATATTTGTTGTATTATTTGTTCTGTCTTTTCTGGTGGATAAACTGAAATTGCAACCGACTTTCAATGGCTTGTTAAAAAAAATAGCAATATTTTGGAGATTATTTCATTTTCAAATAACCGAAAGGGAGAGGTTGTAATCTGAGTAAGGGAAGGCCATTCTTGAACAGGAGATGAGGACATTCTTACTAATCTGCTAAAGAAACAGTATGGATTTAAGTATAATTTTTGTATGACTGACGTCTTTAGTGAGAGGTCTAATGCTTTAATATTTAATAATTTCTGCCCTCCGAATTCATATTAATTATATACAGTTGGGTTGGAGTCATTAACTCGTTTATCAACCACTCCACAAATTTTCTTGTTAACAAACAACATTTTGGCAAGTCGTTACGACATCTACTTTGTGCGTGACACAAGTACATTTTTCCAACAATTGTTTACAGACAGATTATTTCACTTATAATTCACTGTATCACAATTCCAGTGGGTCAAAAGTTACATACACTAAGTTCACTGTGCCTTTAAACAGTTTGGAAAATTCCAGAAATGATGTCATGGCTTTTGAAGCTTCTGATAGGCTAATTGACATCATTTGAGTCAATTGGAGGTGTACCTGTGGATGTATTTCAAGGCCTACCTTCAAACTCAGTGCCTCTTTGCTGACCTCATGGAAAATCAAAAGAAATCAGCCAAGACCTCAGAAAGAAAATTGTAGACCTCCACAAGTCTGGTTCATCCTTGGGAGCAATTTCCAAATGCCTGAAGGTACCACATTCATCTGTACAAACAATAGTACGCAAGTATAAACACATCGGACCACGCAGCCCTCAAACCGTTCAAGATGGAGACGTTTTCTGTCTCCTAGAGACGAACGTACTCTGGTGTGAAAAGTGCTAATCAATCCAGAACAACAGCAAAGGCTTGTGAAGATGCTGGAGGAAACAGGTACAAAAGTATCTATATCCACAGTAAAACGTGTCCTATATCGACATAAACTGAAAGGCCGCTCAGCAAGGAAAGAAGCCACTGCTCCAAAACCGCCATAAAAAAGCTATACTACGGTTTGCAACTGCACATGGGACAAAGATCGTACTTCTTGAAGAAATGTCTCTGGTCTGATGAAACAAAAATAGAACTGTTTGGCCATAATGACCATCGTTACGTTTGGAGGAAAAAGGGGGAGGCTTGCAATCCGAAGAACACCATCCCAAATGTGAAGCACGGGGGTGGGCAGACATCATGTTGTGGGGGTGCTTTGCTGCAGGAGGGACTGGTGCACTTCACAAAATAGATGGCATTATGAGGTAGGACAATTATTGTGGATATATTGAAGCAACATCTCAAGATATCAGTCAGGAAGTTAAAGCTTGGTCGCAAATGGGTCTTCCAAATGGACAATGACCCCAAGCACCTTCCAAAGTTGTGGCAAAATGTCTTAAGGACAACAACATAAGGTATTGTAGTGGCCAACACAGAGCTCTGACCTCATCCAAAGAAAATTTGTGGCAGAACTGAAAAGGCCTGTGCGAGCACAGGAGACCTACATACCTGACTCAGTTACACCAGCTCTGTCAGGAGGAATGGCCGAAATTCACCCAACTTATTGTGGGAAGCTGTGGAAGGTTACCCGAAACGTTTGACCCAAGTTAAACAATTTAAAGGCAATGCTACCAAATACTAATTGAGTGTATGTAAACTTCTAACCGACTGGGAATGTGATGACAGAAATAAAAGCTGAAATAAATCGTTCTCTCTATTGTTATTCTGACATTTCACATTCTTAAAATAAAGTGGTGATCCTAACTGACCTAAAACAGGGAATTTTTACTAGGATTTTATTATGTCAAGAATTGTGAAAAACTGAGTTTAAATGTATTTGGCTAAGGTGTACGTAAACTTCCGACTGTATATAGGCCCGTTTAATTTAGTCTGATTTGCCGTTCCAAATAAAATKGAATATTTCTTGCTCRTATAATTTAAAAAACAGGTCGCTATATGTAGGCAACAACATATGCAAATAGGTCAACTGGGATATGACTAAAGAGTTAATCAGGGTGATTTTTCCACAAATAGACAKGTATTTTCCTTTCAATGGTAAGAAGATCTTATCTATTTTTGMTAACTTTTTATTAAATTGTATTGGAGTGAGATCATTTCTTTCTTTCGGGGTATATATACCGAGTAATCCAGAGATGTTAGGAATAATTATCTAGATCCCCTGAGGCTGTGAAGGGATTCAAATTGTGGATATATAAGAAAACATGAATCATCACCATACAATGACACCTTTGATTTTAAACCATGGATCTCTAACCCCTTGATATTATTGTTGGATCTGATTTTAATAGCTAACATTTCGATGGYCATAGTGGACAACCTTGTTTWACTCYTCTTGACAGTTTAGGGTTACTATACATAACTTTAACCCATGTTACATCAGATTCTCCAAAATTGAAATATTCCAGGCATTTATATATAAATTCCAGTCGTACTTTATCAAAAGCCYTTTCAAAGTCAGCTATGAATACCAGGCCTGGTTTCCCAGATTTTTCATAGTGTTCTATTGTTTCCAGTACTTGACTTATATTATCTCCAATATATTGTCCATGTAAAAAAAAAACTGTCTGATTAGGATGAATAATATCCAACGATATCTTTTTAATTCTATGCCGCTACATTTTGCATCACAACACTGAAGTGTTAAAAGCCTCCAATTTTTTAAATGGACTGGATCTTTATATTTACCATTTGGATCCTGTTTCAGTAATAATGAAATCAGACCTTCTTGTTGAGTATCTGATTATATACATTTTTTATAGGAGTGGTTAAAACATGCTAATAACATTCCTCTGAGTGTATCAAAAAAGGTTTGGTAGACCGCCACTGGTATACCATCCAGCCCTGGACTTTTCCCGGACTTAAAGGCTTTATTTCCCTGACTTATAGGCAGCTAGGGTAATTGGTGCAGAGTCAGGAATTYAATTTCAACTCTGAAAACTGAATTGACGCCAACCGTGGGGGTTTCACCTGATTAGTGCTGTAGCTAGTATAGAGTACGTATGCTATCGGTTTACGTTTAATTACGGGTGGTAAGGCAGAAGCTCTATGAGCAAAAGCCGTTGAAAATACGTATTGTGCTCACTGACCTGCCTTTGATCTTTATCTGAGGAAAAGGCAACAGTGAAAGAGACAAAAGTTTGCTTAAGTCCTTATCGGTGACTTGAGCAGGAACAACGTTGCCATTTCAAACAGAGCTAGAGACAGGAAGATCAAGTGCCAGACACAATGCCTGACATCATGACAACTGACCATTCACCTTTGTAGTATTTTTTAAGTGTTTATCATATCAGACATTGTATTGCACATCGTTTTTCTCAATGGAAACTCCATTTATTAATCAATGTCATGAAAGCGTATTTGAGTACAACCGAGCAAATTGTCAACTCACACACATTGACAAACACAGCTCTCCCTTCGTAGCATCGGTCTATACATTGTTACCGTCCCCCCAAACACCCAGCCGTCAATAATATGACTTCCTTCCCGTGRGCATTTTCCTGTTTACGTGTGGGTCAGGAGAGAGAGATAGTGTCTTCCAGTCCCCTCTGACCTGACCTTAGCCTAAAGGTCAGCATGTCTTGCATACATGTAATCATCACAAGTACACACAAAGACGCCCTCTGTCCCAAAACAAAGACATTGAAGGAAACTCACATAATGTTAATGTTTTGCTTTACCATACTGTACCAGACAAGACTGGGATTGTCTGCGAAACMTCAAAATGTCTCAATTGCATACATAGGCTACTGTACTGTAAAAGGTTTGTTTTATTTCTGCTGATTTCCCTAAAAGAGGTGACTGCTGTGAATGTTTAATTTAAAAGCTCCTGTTCCGCACTGTACAACACTGCTGGGTTGGAGCGTGTGTGTGTGCGTGCGTAGAAAGTAGCTCGACACTCCCAACCTCAGAGAAGATGTTCCCCTGCTATATTTATTATTTATGACTTTACCAATTCAAATGGACATTTATATCAGCCACTGTGTTACTGGTGTCTGGCTTGGCTTCGTGGGTTAGACTTTTCTGCTCTTGCTCAACCATGAACTGGCACTCAGGATTTCATAATATTAACACAGTACGAAAAAATGGAGAGAAAGCAGGGAGCACTAATGACAGCCTGCAGGTGTGTGCATGTGTATRCGTACGTGTCACCACGTGCGTGAGTATGTGGTTTATGTGATGGAGAGAGGTACAACACAAACTTTCATTTTTTTTTGCCTAGTAACAACATAAACTGTTTCAAATGTTCAAATCAAAAAAACTATGGCACAGGAAAAATGTGGACAGTCGGGTGCATTACAAATTCTGAACCGCTGGACAGCAACATAATAAACTAAAGCCCTGATAATTGGGAACGAGGTCAGAATGACGCTAAGGTTGACGAACAAGAAACGCTTTTCAAATGAGAGAACAGAAATCCACTTTTTTTTTTTTATCTATACAATACTAATTTTAAGGAGAACAAAAACTACTTAGCCTACATTTGAACACCACCACACATGCAGCTTTGCATTTGGCACTTCACAATTAAGTAGCCTAGTTTGTTGTTTGGCTTCTTGAAGAGAACTAGGTCAGCTTATGTGTGGAAAAGTGTGCATCGAATCTACTAGATGACGAGCCGAAATGAGCTGAAAATTCACATACTATTAAAAAATTGCACACAGAGAATGCGTCATGTGCTCTTGCATTGTTTCCCGCTATTCGTTGATTTCGTAGTGCATCGCAATTACAGTTGAAGTCGGAAGTTTACATACCCTTAGCCAAATACATTTAAACTCATTTCAAATTCTGACATCAATCAGTAAAAATTCCCTGTCTTAGGTCAGTTAGGATCACCACTTTATTTTAAGAATGTGAAATGTCAGAATAATAGAGAGAATGATTTATTTCAGCTTTATTTCTTTCATCACATTCCCAGTGGGTCAAAGTTTACATACACTCAATTAGTATTGTGAGCATTGCCTTTAAATTGTTTAACTTTGGTCAAACGTTTCGGGTAGCCTTCCACAAGCTTCACAAACAAGTTGGGTGAATTTCGGCCCATTCCTCTGACGGAGCTTGTGTAACTGAGTCAGGTTTGTAGGCCTCCTTGCTTGCAATACTTTTTCAGTTCTGCCCACAATTTCTATAGGATTGTCAGGGCTTTGTGATGGCCACTCAATCCTTGCTTTGTTGCCTTAAGCCATTTTTGCACACTTGGAAGTATGCTTGGGGTCATTGTCCATTTGGAAGACCCATTTGCGACCAAGCTTTAACTTCCTGACTGATGCTTGAGATGTTGCTTCAATATATCCACATAATTGTCCTACCTCATGATGCCATCTATTTTGTGAGTGCACCAGTCCCTCCTGCAGCAAAGCACCCCCACAAAATGATGCTTCCACCCCGTGCTCTACATTTGGATGGCGTTCTTCGTCTTGCAAGTCCTTTTTTCCTCCAAACATAACAATGGTCATTATGCCAAAAGTTTATTTTTGTTTTCATCAGACCAGAGGACATTTCTCAAGAAGTACGATCTTGTCTCCCATGTGCAGTTGCAAACCGTAGTATGGCTTTTTTATGGCAGTTTTGGACAGTGGCTTCTTCATGACTGAACGCGCCTTTAGTTTATTTCGATATAGGACTCGTTTACTGTGGATATAGATACTTTTGTACCTGTTTCCTCCAGCATCTTCACAAGGTCCTTTGCTGTTGTTCTGGGATTGATTTGCACTTTTCACACCAGAGTACGTTCATCTCACTTCAAAGGGAGACAGAACAACATTGTATCTCCTATCTCATAAATACCTTATGCGCAGTTCCCATACGTGCCTATGCCAAACGAAGTTTTAAATAGACTAGAACGACGCTGCTGTCGTAAACCGCGAGTTTTTCCATTGGAATTCACAATAAATAGAAGGTTATCATACCACTTTGCTGTTCTATGTTTTTATCAGTATTTATGAGCGTTTTTTATTTTTGTTGGGTATTCTTTCCTCTTTTTTTTTTTTTTTTTTTTCTTATTTTTTTCTGTATTGGTTAAAAACAGTATAGTGCGCTTGGGGGCGCCAAGGGGACTGAACCAGACTTGTGGAGGTCTACAATTTTTTTTCTGAGGTCTTGGCTGATTTCTTTTGATTTTCCCATGAGGTCAAGCAAAGAGGCACTGAGTTTGAAGGTAGGCCTTGAAATACATCCACAGGTACACCTCCAATTGACTCAAATGATGTCAATTAGCCTATCAGAAGCTTCAAAAGCCATGACATAATTTTCTGTAATTGTCCAAGCTGTTTAAAGGCACAGTCAACTTAGTGTATGTAAACTTTTGACCCACTGGAATTGTTGATACAGTGAATTATAAGTGAAATAATCTGTCTGTAAACAATTTTTGGAAAAATKACTTGTGTCATGCACAAAGTAGATGTCTTAACCGACTTGTCAAAACTATAGTTTGTTAACAAGAAATTTGTGGAGTGGTTGAAAAACGAGTTTTAATGACTCCAACCCAAGTGTATGTAAACTTCTGACTTCAACTGTAATTGATCAGCTATTGTCAAAGCCAAAATTAGCCAAAATTAGTGTGACATCAGAGCATTTCAAGTATATGTACTGAACAAAAATATAAACACGACATGTAACACACAACAAGTGTTGGGCCTATGTATCATGAGCTGAAATCAAAGATCCCAGAAATGTTCCATACGTACAAAAAGCGTATTTCTCTAACATTTTGTGCACAAATTTGTTTAGATCCCTGTTAGTGAGCATTTCTCCTGTGCCAAGATAATCCATCCACCTGACAGGTGTGATATCAAGAAGCTGATTAAACAGCAATATCTTTACACATGTGCACCTTGTGCTGGGGACAGTAAGTCCACTCTAAAATGTACAGTTTTGTCACACAACACAATGCCATAGATGTCTCACATTTTAAGGGAGTGTACAATTGGCATACTGACTGCAGGAGCTGTTGCCAGGAATGTCGTTTTAGAGAATTTGATACTATGTCCAACCGGCCTCACAACGGCAGACCAGGTGTATGGCGTCGTGTGGGTGATCGGTTTGCTGATGTCAAACACAGTTGCATTTTTCAATGGCAATTTGAATGCACAGMGATACTGTGACGAGATCCTGAGGCCCATTGTGACGCCCATTTCTTTAACAGTATATGTGACCAACAGATGCATATCTGTATTCCCAGTCATGTAAAATCCATAGATTAGGGCGTAATGCATTTATTTCAATTGACTGATTTCCTTACATGAACTGTAACTCAATAAAATATTTGAAATTGTTTCATATTGCGTTTATATTTTTGTTCAGTATATTTTTAAAATGTTGCATTCTATTAAACTTTCTTTTTTCGCATGCTCAAACAGCTTACTATTTAGGATACAAGGATGGGTATTCGGACATGTGTTACATCCGTCGTTAAATGAAGACCAAGGTGCAGCGTGGTAGGCGTACATTTTCTTACATTTTTAAATGTTCCACCATAAACAATAAACAACTCAACGAACGTAAAGCTAGGAGTGCAACACAAAAAGACAAGATCCCACAACTGAAGGTGGGAAAAAGGGCTGCCTAAGTATGATCCCCAATCAGAGACAACGATAGACAGCTGCCTCTGATTGGGAACCATACTCGGCCAACAAAGAAATATAAACATAGATTTCCCACCCTAGTCACACCCTGACCTACCAAATAGAGAATAAAAAGGATCTCTAAGGTCAGGGCGTGGATCTCTAAGGTCAGGACACCCAAAGGTGCAGACTCCCGGCCGCAAACCTGAACCTATAGGGAAGGGTCCAAGTGGGTATCTACCCTCGGTGGCGGCTCCGGTTCGGGACGTAGCTCCCGCTCCCTACGCTGATCCCTCCGCTTCTGTGGAACCGGACCGTGGATCGTCGCCGGAGACTCCGGACCGTGAATCGTTGCCGGAGGCTCTGAACTGGGAACCACCGCTGGAGGCTCCGGACTGCAGATCGTCGCCAGAGGCTTCGGACTGGGAACCCCCGCTGAAGACTCTGGACTGCAGATCGTCGCTTGAGGCTCTGGACTGCGGACCGTCGCTGGAGACTCCGGACTGGGGACCGTCGCTGGAGGCTCCGGACTGGGGACCGTCGCTGGAGGCTCCGGACTGGGGACCGTCGCTGGAGGCTCCGGACTGGGGACCGTCGCTGGAGCCTCCGGACTGGGGACCGTTGCGGAGGCTCCGTGCTCTGGATATTTCGCTGGCAGGCTCCGTGCCATGGATCATCACTACAGGCTCCGGGCCATGGATCAATCACTGGAGGCTCCATGCCATGGATTATCACTGGAGGCTTCGTGCATGGATCAATCACTACAGGCTCCAGGCATGGATCATTCACTGAGGCTCCATGCCATGGATTATCACTGGAGGCTCCGGGCATGGATTATCACTGGAGGCTTCGTGCCATGGATCATCACTACAGGCTCCGGGCCATGGATCATCCACTGGAGGCTTCGTACGTGGAGCCGGAACAGTTCTCACCGGACTGACGAGACGTACTGGAAACCTGGTCGGTGGAGCTGCCACAGGGCTTACCAGGCTGGGGGAGACATACTGGAGGCCTGGTACGTGGAACCGCGAACAGGTCTCACCGGACTGGGAGATGCACTGGAAGCCTGGTGCGTGGAGCAGGCACCGGATACACTGAGCTGTGGAGGCGCACTGGAGGTCTCGAGCGTTAGAGCTGGCACAACCCCGTCCTGGGCTGGATGCCCACTTCCGCCCGGCAAATGCGGTGCGCTGGCACAGAGCGCACCGGCCTGTGAATGCTCACTGGAGACACCGTGCGCATCCCGCATAACACGGTGCCTGACCAGTCACACGCTCCCCGCGGTAAACACGGGGAGTTGGATCAGGTCTGAACCCTGACTCCGCCAATCTCCATGTGTGCCCCCCCCCCCCCAAGAATTTGGGCTGCCTCGGCTTGCTTTGTTGGTATAACTCCTCGTAACATGCCGTTCCGCTTTCGCTGCCTCCGTCTCCTCCTTAACACGATATCCCCGCCCTGCTCCCTCCAGGATTTCTCAGGTCCAGTCTCCTGAACACGCTGCTTGGTCGTTAGTGGTGGGATCTTCTGTTACGGTGTCGTCGGAATGAGACGAAGCATGCGCGTGGTAGAGCGTACATTTTGAATTTATTAAATGAACACCAAAAAAACAAGAAAGATAAACGACACGTAAAGTATTGTAGCGCTAAAACCAGTAACTAACAAAAACAAGATCCACAACAGAAAGTGATTCCCAATCAGAGACAACGATAGACAGCTGCCTCTGATTGGGAACCATACTCGGCCAAAAACAAAGAAATAGACAACATAGAATGCCCACCCCAAATCACACCCTGACCTAACCAAAATAAGAGAAATTAAACGGGCGTGACAACTTGGGCCTTCCCTCTTTCCTTCTCTCTCTCTCTCTCTCTCTCTCTCTCTCTCTCCTCCCTCTCCCTCCACCACCTCTCTCTCTCTCTCTCTCCTCTCACTCACCCTCACCTCCCCTCTCTCTCTCTCTCTCTCTCCTCCTCTCTCTCTCTCTCTCTCTCTCTCTCTCTCTCTCTTCTCTCTCTTCTTCTCTCTCTCTCTCTCCTCTCTCTCTCTCTCAGGGACCCTCTCCCTGAGCCAGTCTTCTGGTTGCACGTGATATTGATCTGACTTACCTGCTAGTCTCGGTGTACTGCCTCAGGCCTACTCCAGCCTCTACACCGCTCCATACCGCATTGGTTCAGGCTAACATTCATACTTGACTTGGAAAGATGGCTGGAAGGAATGGAGAACAGTGTTCTAATACATAGCCAGTCCTCAGAGAGACTGGGTAGAATGGCAGTCAATTGGCAGGTGTTTTAGCAGAACATGCTCTTGCCATCAATCTTGTATCGATCCCTGTGTTGAAGACACAATGGAAGGGTATCTGTCAGTATGCGTTTTCAATCAGTGTTCTGTTCTCCTTATATCACATTTGTGAGTGTAGTGTGAGGACATTCCCGAGTATTTTCAGACCCAGAGACACACACAACACACCCTTCTTTCACACACACCCTCAGCGTCATTGTTATGTCAGGAGTAGCGTGCTTGATCCTCCACAGGTCAACGACAGCTTGACAGGCTGTCGTGGTCTGAAGGTGACAAGAAGCAGCTCCCTGCCGACACACTCAACCAACCTCTCCTCTCCCCTCTTCCTCCTCTTCTCACTCTTCTCTTTTTCTTTTCCCCTTTCCTCTCTTCCTCTCCCCTCCTTTCTTCCCTCATCTTTTATCCTCTCCTCTCCCATCCTCTCCATTGTACCCTAACAGATGCAGAGCCCTATTCCCCGGGCTCCCCCCACCCCACCACACAGTTCCCTGTGATGAATCCACAGGCCCTGTGATGTGCTTTCTCTGTTGTAAGTGTGTGGTTTTCCTGGGCCTCTGATGGTGTATGGCTGTCGTCAGGGACCTGGATCCCGGGCTCTTACTTGTGGCTCTTTCTTGGGGCCTCTTGGGACCTTGCAGCAGCCAAAATAAATGATGTTTCCCATTACAACTACCTATCTGCTGCTGCTAGGAACAGCTGTTTGGATCTGAGCGCCCGCCAAACATTGTTCTGTGTCGCGAGAGAGACAGGGGAAGAAAGGAAGGAAGAGAGAAGGAGCGAGGGAATGAAAGGAGAGATACTGTTGTTGGAGTTTGTGTTGTTTGTCTTTGTCCTTAAGGTGTCTCTGTGTTAGCCGGTGCCTCGCACTCATGCAGGCACATATCAAATGTACGTATGTACACACACACACACACAAACAAACCCAGACACATACACACACACACACACACACACAAGGCATACCTCCCATTCCCATCTTCCCCCCAGATTGGGAGGTCGTGCACATTTTTGTTTGTCACACAAAGTGTCAAACACGCTTCTCTCCTGACTCAAGGACAAACAATATTTAGCTGCTGTGGTGGTGGTGGCTTAAAATAACCCACTTCAAAGTACCAGACCAGACAATGTTCATTTGTTTTACCTTTATTTATACAGGCAAGTGCATTAAGAATAGATTCTAATTTGCAATACATACCTGTCAAGAGGCGACCACAGCAGCAACATTACATTTGGGGCTCAACAATGTCACTTTTGTCCAAAATGACGGCTTAATTGACAGCATGTACATGGAGTCCAGACCCCTCCGGTTGACTTCTGACTCAACAATGTCACTTCTCCTCAAAATGGGGGCTTAGTTGACTGCATGTAGATGGAATCCAGACCCCTCCAGTTGACTTGTGTGARTGGTTGCGTTGCTTTAGTTTCCCACAGCAGGATTATGTGTATGGTGTTTGACTTGGGGTGTGAACCCTTCTGCTCCCCTGCTCTGTGTTCATTTTCCAGCTCAACATCAGCCAGTCCCCATTCAATCTGGAGTAAGCCTGGTTCCAGATCAGTTTGGGCCTTATAGACGGCTCCTTGTTTATTGTCATGCAAAAAGGGCTGGGACCAGGCTACGTTGGAGCGGTTTCTCCAGCAGGTTTCTGTCTATGGAGTTTGTTTGCATTGGAATTAGCCTGGTCCTAGATCAGTTTGTGCTCTATAGCTATCTATTATGGTTGTTGTCATTCTAAACATACAAACAGATCTAGGACCAGGCTACRTTGGCGTGGTTTCTCAACCAGGTTTCTCCTGTGTTGTGTTAGGGATAGCCTGATCCCAGGTCAGTTTGTGCCTTATAACCGACTCCTATGGTCTGTGTCATTCTAAACATAGGGGAGAATGGGGTTTTGTGAGCCATGTCTTACATTCAGCATCACTACACCAAGGGGAATATAGTATTCTTACTAACAAAGATATCTACATATATTCCAGGATGTTGTGTATCCCTGGAAATAATAATAATTCATGTAAACATAACAGTTTTTAAAACATAGCTTGTCCCAAAAAAAGTGGGTAAGTTTATGGTGTCCTGTGACAGWGGGTGTTGGTGCTGGTAGGTTAATGTTTAATTCATGGAATGGGGATATGATATAGGTATTGAATAGATATAGATCTCTGTTCAATATCACTTACCCTTCCATTTTTTGACCAGTTGTCTGGGACAGGRGTGTTGTTTTGATGTGCCAATTYGCAGAGGTGGGACCAAGTCACTATTATTTGAATCACAAGCAAGTCTCAAGTCACAAGGTCCGAGTCTCAAGTCGAGTCCAAAGTAGAATGGGGCGAGTCAAGTCCAAGTCGTGCATTCTAAGAGCAAGTCGAGTCAAGTCACACGTTTCTTTTTTTCAGTAAAAAAAAAAAATCAAATCTCAGGTCAAGTTTTTAAAAAATCTATACATGCAATGGCCTGTTCAACTTCATCGCGTTGTCTATTTATTGAGGCTACCAGACAGTCCTTTTCATTATTATGTCTACAACACATTTTGATTATGTAATAATTCATCTTCACAACAAATTCCAAATGAAAGCTWCATAAGTAAACAACACATTTCAAGCAATTTTGACATACCAAAAGACCAGTAAGCCTATGCTAGTAATTGTTGCTTAATGCCCCATTGCTGGTGAGCATGCAAAGGAAACAGCTAATATTCCCGATTACCTATTTTTTGGGGGGGGCTGCATATTTGTTTATGGTAATCCTCTCTCCCTACAATTAGACATTTGCGCTGCACCAGATCCTACAGCAAATCTGTACATCAAATCATCAATCTGTTCACTAGCTCAGTGGTTCTCAAACTTCTTGAACCAGGACCCCCCCAAAAAGGAGTGGTTCGAAGCTTGTGACACCCCGGCGCACGTGCACAATCGCTGCACAAATGTAGCCTGTCATTACAGCCATAAACGTGATGCACTTCCAAAACGCAAGATACAGAAATAAACAGCGTTTTACACCTGCATTTTGAACTGAAAGTCATTCATGTTAGCAAGTAKGGATATCATGTCACATTATCACGTCTCCGGAGTACAGAGTAAGTAGGTTCATATAGCCTACCTGTGTGCAGCGGAGGTTGAGGTTGCAGGATCGGATGGAAAKTATGATCAGTCTGTGTAGACGTTTTCTTCTTCACAAATATTGTCATTCATTTGCCAGAATATGTTACATCTTCATACCATAAGTATTAAAGGTAGTGCGATGTTACAGCTAGCTTTAGACATATAGCCAATATCCACCACTGAGGTAAACAATTATAACCCACCCAAACTAGGCATATCTGAAATATGAAAATGATTAATGAAATCACCAGGCAGCCTATTGTTCTGGCAAAGATGCGCCCGTAACAGATTGCTAAACTGTATTTTATATGGATAATATAAACGTAGGTGGGCTACTCTGTTTTTGCTAGGCTAAATTGGAGGAAATTAAAAAAGYGCTTTCTGGTCATTAATCTGAATATGTGCGCCGGCCTTTGCGTGCTCTGCCAATGTTKATGACTGGTCATTGGKCAACACTCGAGATGCGCGGAGATGTTATGGAAACAGGAATTTGGTGCAATGCTGTAGGCCTATGTTAGTGACCAGATCGAATAAGCAAAAATATACATACAAATGGAAGGCTATATGTAACCTATTAAAATACGTRTTAAATGATAACCTCTTCCAARATATTTGGTCACRTGATTCATTTTGTGTATGGTTTYCTAGAAACAATTGGTGGTTCAACTAACCCTTTTGCACACCTTACCCCACTCTCCCCTACAAACAGATCTATGATCAGGCTCTGTTGGAGTGGTTTATCCACAATCTCTAGCAGGTATGTGTTGGAGTTAGCCTGGCCCCAGATCAGTTTGTGCCGTGTAGCCAACTCCTATGTKCATTGTCATGCCAAACATATAGACTGATCTGCCGCATCTAGGTCTGTGTATTGGGTTTGATTTAAGGTGCCGTGTGTTTTAGTGTGAACCGTGCTTGGCCTGCTCGCTCCCTCTCCCCTCCCCTGCCCTGCTGGTCTGTGTTATTTCCTCAGCCCTCCATCAGTGGGTCACAATTCAAGGCTGCAGGGAGCCACAGGAGACAGAGGCCTGCTCAGGCCAGAGCTGCAGCACTGGGTTCCCTCAAAGTTCACTTCCCCCACTACCATGCAGTACATGTGGGGGTATGGGTGTGTGTGGGGGAGGGGTGGTAGGTGGGTGTGGGTAGTGGTGTGTTTGTGTGCCTCTTTGTGTGTGGGTGGGGGTGTTTGTGTGTAGGGTGGGTGGGTGGTATGGTGTGGGGGGATATGTGTGTGTCTACGTACGTGCTACATGAAGGGAAAGGGAGATGCGTGTTTCTAGTGTCAGTGAGTCAATCAGCAAGTGTTTCTGTGCTGAAACTGGTTACCTCCATTCATATGACATGTTGTGTTCTTTTTTTGTGTCTGTGATAATGTGTGTGTCCAGTGTGACTGTTTGTTTCCCTTTTTCTCTGTGTGTGTGTGTGTGTGTGTGTGTGTTAGTGTACGTGTATGTGTCTGTGGGTTTGCACGTGTGTTTATGTGTGCATTCGTGTTTATGTGCGTGTCTGTGTTTCACTCTCCAATAAGCTGGCAGATGTGACCTTGAGTGGCATCCCCATGCTGATTTATCAAATGTTGTCTTCACAGCACAGTCTATTGTCACCTGACAAAGGCACATTTCCCGACTCAACAGTGATTGGCTATGATGGCTCAATGTCCTTCCACACACAATGCATCTGAAATGATCAGTGTAAGGATGAACCTGTTTGGGTTCAACAATCTCCTCAGTAGAGTTATAGCTCTGTTCTAATGTTGCAATGGTATGGTTTGATGTCTATATTTGATGCACTAAATCAATGTATTTTCAAGAGTCTCCTCGATTTTTAATTGGAGTGGAAAAAATCTATTGGGGCAGTGTGTGTTGAAAAGTGTCGATTCGATATAAAAAGGGGTTCAACAACATGAGTTCAGGCAAAGCATGAATGTTAAGAAGATGTCACAGCTTTCAGTTTGTCACTTATTTCATCGTTACATATCTTTTTCTTCTCGTGGCACTCTTCTCGCCATTGGCGAATCAAAGGTCAGATTCCCACCACGACCAGTATTGTCCAAAGGCACTTGTCTGAGGCCTGGTGTGATTGTTTATTTGTGCCTATTGTCCCTACATGTGACGAGTTTCATGTCTCTTACAAAGGGGTGAGGCAAACGAGGAGAAAACAAGTTTTGGGAAAGACTTTGACTTTGGCCATTTGAATTCGATGTTCTATCCGTCTCTTATCTCTAAATGGATTTCTGAAGTGCTCATTGGCTGGGGCTTTCAATTGAGCGTAACCTTGAGTTCTTTTTTATGTCGGATTTAAGTGCCGGTATGACATGAGCAGGACTGAATGCATGCTCCTCAATTTTCTAAATTGAAAAATCTCCATCCGATACTACGCCATTGTCCAGGCAATTAATGGAATGCTGAAAGAGGTTCAGGTGCTTAAAATAAAATAAAATGTATCCATGTTTTTTTCCTTTCCCTTTTTTCGACTTAATGACTAATAAGGATAATAAGAAAAACACAGCTTAATGCTGTAGTGTTCCTACTTAATGCTTATTTATGTATTATGCACGCATATAAATGAATAGGCCGTGTCCTTCGGTCCATTCCGTTTCAAAACCCGGCATATTTGTTTCTTAAGGTGAGGGTTTTGCATAACAATCAGCGCAATCCTATTCAAACGTTGGCCTATTAATTTAAGTCGTGCATTTTTGGGGGGGGGGTGTCTAAAGGGCTGCTAACAATAAGCCGCAGTCGATGTTTCTCGTAAACTTGGGTAATTGGTCCTCAGATGAGTTCTGACATTTTTGGCCTCTTTCTCTTTCTTGTATTCAGTGAGATTTTCTTTTAAACATTAAAGCCTCTACCAGATATACTGTATCTGGTGGTTTTCTGGTACAGTATATGTAACTCAGAAAATGCTTCTGACATGATTGTTCATTTAGAGGAGCAGTACTGTAATGTTGTTTTACACAACTTTGTTTTGGAGGTGGAGGGGGGGGAGAAGAGTTTTTTAAATGTTTGCTTTGAGACACGATTTTGTATCTAACTTGTAATGCTACGACAGAGTGCGGCTTTTAAGGGGCAATCTGCAGTTGAAACAATAAAAGGCCTCCCTGCCACTGTTTCGGTAAAAAGATTAGGCTGAAGAAATGTAACCACTCTCAAATTCATAGACAGAGCTATGGATGCAAGGACTGACCATCCATGATATCAAAATAACAAGCTTATATTTTGGGTTCTGATGGGGTACAACTATTGAACTTAAGCGCATGAGGCATTTCTAAGTTATATTCTTCAAGAATCAATGGTTACATTATCATTCATTTATGGATGTAGCAACTGCAGATTGCCCCTTTTAAGGCACTTTTCTCGCAAAGATATCCAATCTGTCATCAACAGAACACTGAGAAACTCATGCCACCACTATGCGCTAACACATCCACTAAACTGCATATGTACCAACTAGTAGACCATGCCACTGTGGGGCTTTTTCATGGCAGGGCAGAGTGCGATATACCACGCGGGTGGCGTAACACAGCGAGAATGGAGCCCTCCTGTAAACGTTGTGGCTTGGCTGCCCTGTGGGCCTCCAGGGTAGATAGAGGAGGCTGGGGAAAGCAGGACCAGATGACTGCTCTGGATTTTCACTCGTCCCTGTCTATTTCAAATGTCTCTCTTCTGTTGAGTGGCATCATCTCTCACTCTTGGAGGAAGACCAAGTCCTTTCTCCTTGCGGCCCCTTCTGGTTGACTTAGAGTTGTGGAGGTGCCGGGGAACATATGAGAAGAACTAGCCAACATGCATGATGTGGTGCCATATTCTTAAGTGGTTGAGCAAAGATACAACTCCGGGGTGTTTCGACGTTGAGGGTGGGAGGGACAGTTGTTAGAAACGGACGGTGGTGTGTGTGCGTGTTAGAGAGAGGGAAACGGTTTATTTTTGTTGCTTTTGGCTATCTACTCGTTTGTTTATTTTTTTCCCTGTCTTAGAGTTGGAGCTTAGAGTTTTTGCTACTGCTACCTTCAGGGATGCGAGTAGCATGCATTTGTGAGTCTTTTTACCTGAGGCTGCCCTTGTTAGTGCCTGTGTATAAATGTATATACATTATTTATAAAAATTCACAGGGAGTGAAAAAAAGGTTTAATACATTTACAGACAGTAGAGAGAACAAGCACTGCAAGCAAAGCTGGGAGTTAGTTAGTTTGCATAGTAGTAAGGGGGGTAGTAGACAGGTGCTTTTTGACCAGCATATGCAATTTCATTGTACTAATGATAATAATAATAATATTGCTATAACCACAGCTACTAATAAATATTTAATGTGTATATTTGATTGGGACGGATAGAATTGAATAGTGACACATGGAATCGTCAGTCAGATTGCACTGCAATGTATGACGTGTGCTAATACAACATCAGTCATTTTAATAATGACAATAGTAGAATTTAGTGAAGGTTATTTATGTATCTTTATGTGTATACAAAGATATGTCCATTTTTGCGTAAGGGGGTGCTTTGTTTTAAAAACCGTGTCTTAAAGGGAAAATCCACTCAAACTATCGTTTGGTGTTTTTTAAATTAGTCTGTTGATACAGTCACAAAATGTTTTGCATGTCAGCAGTCAAGTTTTTATGATATTGGACTTTCAAGAAGCAAAGCGTCACCGGCCACATCATCATGTTGATGCAAAATGCATCTTGAAAAATGGCTCCCAAAAAAATGAGGCTGTATCAACAATGGACTAATGAAAAAAAATCCCMAAAACTGATTTTTTTTGGTGTGGATTTTCCCTTTAACCACACACTCACACCAGTCACTGTGCCTTCTTCCTCTTTTGACAGGATAACCCTCCCAAAGCCATGGAGGCCATGCTAGGTGGATGTAGCCTTCACGTACCCATGATGGACGTCGAGCTCACGTCTTGTTTCTCCCTCCCCGAAACCCCCAGAAAACCTACGGCCTTGTATATTTAGACTAACCCGTCTGTGTCCCTCATTACTTCTCTGTCATTTCGCTGTTTCTTTTCTTCTTTGTCTGCTTGTCTCTTGAGGTGGTGTTAATTTTTCAATATTTTTTTTCTATACTGATTCCGCATTGTCTCTGTACAGTATGTCATTTAATTTGTAACTTTTTGTAATGTTTTGTTGAATGACGGACGTGTTGTTAATTAGGTAAGAGAATTCAAGGCTGTATAAATGCATATATCGAAAGAATAAGGCAGCACTTTCTTTTACCAAGTAGTATGGAATAGTGATTTCAATGTCTCCCCCCCAAAAATGTGTTTAAAATAAACATACAGTACTCTTCACTGTTAAAATAATCATTTTCACTGTACATAAAGGTGCATATTTGCTTAAAATGACCGGGAATGCAACTAAAAACCTCCCCATTAAATGAACCATGTTGCATTCTGATTGAATTAACATTACTCTGTGTAAAAAATGAATGAACGGTAGAGTCACCTGCAGGAAGTGACAGCAAGGCGGTGTTGGCATATAATTATTTATTGAAATATGAAGAAAAAGTCCATCAGCTTTGAAAGAAACTCCCCAGAACAGGAAGTGGCAGGACATGGTGTCAATATGGGGGGGGGGGGGGGGTATGTGAGTGTGTTTCTGAGTGTGAGAGAGAGTGTTTGAGTACTTCCAAGGCAGCTGTAGAACTTTACCAGAACACACAGAATGAGATGGGGGACTGAAAGAGATTGTCATTCAATACACACACTTAAGTACTGTAATGGATTCATGCCAAAATAAAAACATAAAAATTAATTTATTTTGGACTATTGTTTTTCGATATCAGTGGGGGGTTTTCACCAAAGTGCATCGCATTTCGTAATAACGTGCGTCTATCGCGACTACATTTGTATTTGTTTTGGCATGAATTTGCTTCCATAGTTAAGCAGGGGACGAGAATAGAAAGTACAATACTTCATGGGGTTTAAAGCCAAAGGTTTAGCCAAAATAGCTTTTTTTCTGTCTTTTATAAAACACACTGCTCAGAATCGATACGGAATCAATTATTTAACCAACCACTAACATTTACAAAAGCAGAAATGTATGTACTGTAGATACCAAAAAATATTTTTGAATCACAGACGAATGTGAGGTGGATGATGTGATGGTGTTGAAGTGTACGTTATAAGGGAAGGAACGAGCACAGGTTCCATGCTGTAAAAAATACTTGTGACTCAATACAACCCATAACGCTGAAGAGCAGCGCTGTAGCGCAATTGAAATTTGAAGGTTCCGATTCAGCTGACATTTGCAGCGTTTACCGTGAATGCAGTCTCCACGATTGCGGGAACAATGCCTTTAAATTTCTATTGTGCTGTAGCGCAGGTCTTCAGCGCTACTGATTGAATCGAGCCCTTGATCCGTTTTGACGTAGATGACTTACAAAATGTAGACAGGCGGACTGATATATATATGTATGCATGTATGTGTATATATATGTATATATATATATGTATCACAAATGTTTGGGGCATTATTTGTGTAAGACAACAATGTAATTCCACAAACGGACATTACGGAATGCCAAACTTCTGGACGGCTGGGGGGGAAAGCTGTTTGTTCGTTCAGTTATGACACATCACAGGTAACCACAGCTCACGGGACAAATGCAGTCTTTGGTATCAAACAAACAGGGCTGAAATGTGAAGCTAGTTGAAATTCAATGATAAGAAACAACTGATGCAAGGACAGTAACAATCACACCCATTAACTTAAATACAATACTTATATTTTTTTCCAATTTACAGCTCAGTATCCCATAGACATGTAATTTTTAAAAAATGACGATAATTTGTAAGATAATTGTTTTGTTCCTGAACTGCATCAATACATTTAAAAAAAAACATGCAACAGTAAACACATATATTTGGCTTTGTCACCTTGCGCTTATAACACACAAGAACAAAACCCAGGGCTGGATTCAATCTGTATCGCCGAAATATCGCGGAAGTTCTGCGTTAAAATTGAGAGGTCATTTCAGATTGAGCCGACACAGGCAGCATTTACCGTGAATGCAGTCTCCGCGAGCGCTGGAACGTTGCCTTTCATTTAATTTGCGCTATGAAGCGGATCTTCAGCCCTACGGATTGAATAGAGCCCCAAGACGCAATAAATTATTTTCATTGTTAAGCRTAACCAGTGACATACATTGAAAGCTAGAACATTGACAAACAAAAACAATTCTAAATAAAACAAGTGTCTGAAACTGAACTCTAACACAATATGCACATTTTTTGAATGCCAACAGAAAAACTGTTAGAAATTTAATGTCTTTAAGTGAGATTCCTTTTTGATTTTAGTGTCTCACGACATAATTAAGGACTGGACAAAGAAACAAAGAAAAAAGTTAAACACTGTACACACCAAAGAAAGCAAACCAGAGGAATCAATTTTGTGTTTTTAGTTTTTTTAGGAAATCATTGCTTTGCAATTTGCCTTGTCACAGTTATCTCCCACAGGACCGCTTGAATGTAAACACCACTTGAATTATTCTTATTTTTATTTTTTTACATTAATACTTTATATATATATTTGTACATATTTTCATTCACATCTGCACGGTTAGCTAGCATCGTAATGAAATAAGGCAAGACTCACATAACTGTGACATCACAAATGTATAATACTGATACTTAAGGTTTTGTTACTTTTTTTGTTTGATGTTGTTCTGCAGCAGGCTTTGGTCTGTTCGGACAAAAGGCAGCGTTTCTCAAATCTAGAATCATGCTTTCTTTCCAGTTCTAACGAAAGGGATACATATTTTTTGGGGGGAGGGGGAGCACACTCCATGTAGAACATTCAAATAACTTATCTATGGTGTGTAAAACACATTTTACTGAGGTAAATGGTAAACACTGTTGATATGAGATCCTTTTTGGGGGGTGGTTACAGGGTGGTTTACAAAGAGGAGCCTCAGAATGACCAAGAGGAGGAAAAAACAAATGTTTTCAAAAATAGTTTTTTTTGTTCTCTTCTTTTGTCCTGTCATGTTTTAATTAATTTTGTTCATCTGTTTTTTGGTGACTGGGGCTGCACACGAGTCTCTGGTCCGGTTCTGACGTTTTCACCAGTTCTTCGTTGCTGTCTGTCTGTCTGGCCTGTTAGCCATGCAGCTTCTTTGAAGCCGCTGGCTAAAGAGACTCTCGTCCAGCTGACAGTCTGCTCTGGTCAGCCCAATGCAGTCAGCTAATACAATACCAACACTGAAAAGCATAGGCCAGTCTAAAGAGAGCGAACCACCCACACGCCTTTGGCCAAAGTCACTGCTGTCTTCTGAAACCTTCATCACAGATATCACTCTTCATTGCTCAAAACCCTTCAACAGTATGGGAGGTGCAGAATACTCATGGTTTGCTTGTTTGTTACTTTAGTTACAGTCTGCTAGTCCTTGTATCACCTTGATGGTTTGTGTTTTTATTAAAAGCAGGGGAAAAAATGATCTCCCATGTACAGAGTCCAATGTACAGTTTTCAAATGTTTTCGCCGTTTCTCTCCGTCTCTCACAGCTTTACCCAGGGCCCCAGACACACCTGTCTTAAAGTAAAGGGATGTGTGTGTGTGTATATGTAATATGCATGTTGTATGAATTTGAACGTGTGTGCTTTTGCATATGTGTTTGTTTGTTTGTGTGTGTGTGTGTGTGTCTGTGTGTGTGTGTGTGTGTGTGTGTGTGTGTACACAGCATTTGTAAGTGTGGGTGTCAGTTTCTGCATGTGTTCTTTCCTGTTTGTGTGCCAAGGATGGTTGATCATTACGATGAAGGAAAAGGACTGATGCCTCCCGCCCCAGAATCACAAAGTCTAGCTCTAACATGGGCAGAGTTTGTTCTGAGTCGGGTAAGGGCTGGAGTCTCAACAAACAAAACCGCAAAAACTAGTTCAGGGTCCAGCGTCCCGCCTGCAGTCTCATCAGGCTCTCTTGGCGTGTAGCATCTCGATGAGCAGGTTGTTGCAGGGCACGTCTCCGTTCAGGTGCTTGTAGTAGAGGTACTCCTCGGCCTGGAGGCTGATGGCTCGGATCTCAGGCAGCCGCAGGAGCAGCTGGCCAAACTTGTCTGTCTGCTGCGGGTAGTTGCACATGACGTAGTCCAGCAGGGCCGCGTTCACCTGCTCCTGGACGCTCTCCACCAGGTGGAAGTTCTCCAGGTTCTTCACGTCTGGAAAGAGAGAGGGGGAGAAACAGGAAACGGTGGTTAGCATTTGAAGGAAACCGAAATGGTCAATAGCAACACATCAGGTTGCGTATATTGATCATTTCTCAGATGCTGGGTATAAAAACCTTCATATATCACGAGTTGAGGATACCTGCACACTAATTTTAGGCCCTGAAAAGTACACCATATGTACACCTTCTCTTAGTGACATGATTGAAGAGGCTAACATTCCAACAATGGAAAGTCATGGAAAGCAACCAAGAAACTAAACTGAACAAAAATATATAAATGCAACATGTTAAGTGTTGGTCCCATGTTTCATGAGCTGAAATAAAAGATCCCAGGTGCTGAGGAGTATGTCTGTAAAAAAAGCCCTTTTGTATGAAAAAAACTCATTCTGATTGGATGGGCCTGGCTCCCAAGTGGGTGGGCCTATGCCCTCACTGCGCCCCTGCCAAGTCATGTGAAATCAATAGATCAAGGCATAATGAATTTATTTCAATTGACTTATTTCCTTTCATGAACTGTAACTCAGCAGAACTCTTTTTTGTTGTTGTTGCATGTTGCGTTTATGTATTTTTGTTCAGTATAAATGAATGATACATATTTACATTTAGTTCACATAACATATATTAGATTTACATTTTCAAAACTTAGCAGGTGCTCTGATCTAGAGCCTGAAACAAGTGGGTAACGTGGTACTGTAGATGCTTTATCCAAGACAGATTAAAAAGATTCCAAATTATCCCCCTTCTATATTTCTTCGCTCTGGATTCTCTCAAGAGAATCAAATCGAAAGAGAATCAAATAAGAAAAGAAAAAATCTCCTCTGAGAAATTCTCCCCAGGAGTATATGAATTATGTAGGGCAGCGATGGAAGACTCTTTAAAATGAGTCCTTCCCCATTTCAAATTAAGCACCTAGACTACTTTACTGGCGTGTACTTTACACTTTTGTGTGGACATGGCTACATTTTGAATTGAAATCAAACTGTAAAGAAAGCTTATGACCAGTGACACATTTTCGTGTTGGAAAATATTTGAAAATATTGAAAGAATATAAACGTTTTACTATTAAAGTTATATATATTCACTGTTTCATACAGTAGCGGCTTTTCCATGTGGACTACAGAGCTTGGATTCTGTGATAGGATCAGAAATAAATACAGCATGGCCACCTGGCTAAATGAATGTCAGTGCACTACATAATGTATGCGCACCTAATGATAGGTGTCACAAGGCTATATTTAATCAAATACAGAGAGAGGTGTGTGCATGGATGTTTATGTGTGTGCGCAGTGGCTATCTGTGTGTGATCTTTTATACATCTTTGACCCCTGCTTGAGTGGGCTCTGGGAGCCCCTGTGCTCTCTGTGCTGGTGGAATGTGACGGGTGTCCCCATGTCTGGCTGACACACACACTTAGAACAGACCTCACGCCCGCCTAGCCAACTCTAAGAACCTGAAATGATCTGCCTCCTCGCTACCGACACACACACACACACAGGCTCCATTGCTGTGAACACTGAGACACACGCACGCACCCCCCAAGACACATTTGGGCTGTGAAGCGGAGAGAGAGAGAGCGTGAGAGAAAGAGAGAGAGAGAGAGAGAGAGGAGGAGGAGATACATCAGCGCCTAATGAGGTCTAAAGAATGAGAAGTCATTCAAGGCACCTCACTCATTCTATGATTTCTATGATGCTCTGCACTGCTTTACTACAATGTGTGTGTGTGTGTGTGTGTGTGTGTGTGTGTGTGTGTTGTGTGTGGTGTGTGTGTGTGTGTGTGTGTGTGTGTGTGTGGTGTGTGTGTGTGTGTGTGTGTGTGTGTGTGTGTGTGTGTGTGTGTGTGTGTGTGTGTGTGTGTGTGTGTACCTGGTTTGGTGTGTGTGTGAGAGTGTGTGTTCACCCTGACCCCAGTGTGACACGTAGAGGCTAAATAAGGCCAAGAGAAGGGCAGGAAGAGAGATGAGGGGGAGGAGAGGCTCTGCCATTGACAAATGACCCTCCAAACAGACATTTGCTTTTTCCTGCCTGCTGCCACTCTGTGGTCTGTCTGTCTGACCTCACATCAGCCTCATCAACATCTCCCAAATGAGCTCCAACCAATTGACTCGGTCAATAGAAAAGAGGACTGTGACTTATGGTGTTAATGTTAGGACATACATCACTCCGAGTGTGTCTGACACATGTCATGTTCATTAGGACACGCCTTAGCAAAACATTTAAAAACCGTTTGTCAACAGAAAACTAAAACTTAAGGTTACTTTTATAACCCCAGTTCTCTGATAATGTGAGTGAGATGTATCACATATGGGGATCGCCAGGATCACCAATACTCTCGGAAGGACCTATCAAAAGTGTCTGTTGGAGACAGACAGGTATAGTGGTGAATGAGGTGAGACCCTCATCTCCTTATAAAGGAGCCACACTCCAACCTTCTTGTCATTCTCACTTACTTACTGACTTTATTGTCCCCACGGGGAAATTTTGTTGCAGTCTCATGTACACTTTTAAAGTGGCGTTTAAATACAAAACAAATGAACAATACACTTTTCATAACAGTTACATAGCAATGAAACGAGACTAGCCTGCTGGCCTTACTGGGTCGACAGGAACATTAACCCGAGCTATTCAGGAGGGATATCACACCTGGCACAAATTATTGTCTAGTTCTGTTTTTTCTGCTGAGGGGTGCCCTATACCTGCGTCCAGAGGGGAGTAGTCCAAAAGTCCGGGTACAGGGGGTCGCTTGAGTCTAAAATGATTTTGTGAGCCTTGCGGAGGGCCCTGACCATAAAGATCTCATCCAGTCTGTTTGACTCTCTTCCTTGCGCTCTTGCGAGCAGGGGAATGTGGTGATACATCTCACTCGAAAGTACTTGAAGTTCTCTTTCAAATACTTGTTTTGATAGATCACATATGGGGATATGGCCAACTCCCGTACTGCAAAACATGCTCTCCAAAACCTAGGGTAGTCAGAACCGAGAAGGTGCAACATCAGAACCAAGAAGGTGCAGAAACAACCTGTCGGGAAAAACATCATAACAAAGTGAGGGGAAGCCCAATACGTGGCACACAACATCTCAGTTTAATAAGATACACTACATGACCAAAAGTATGTGGACACCAGCTCGTCGAACATCTCATTCCAAAATTCATTGCCAATAATATAGAGTTGGTCCCCCCTTTGCTGCTATAACAGCCTCCACTCTTTTGGGAAGGCTTTCCACTAGATGTTGGAACATTGCTGCAGGGCTTGCTTCCATTTAGCCACAAGAGCATTAGTGAGGTCGGGCTCTGATGTTGGGAAAACTAGGCCTGGCTCACATTCGGCGTTCCAATTCATCCCAATGGTGTTCAACGAGGTTGAGATCAGGGCTCTGTGCACGCCAAGCTAGTTCTTCCACACCGATCTCGACAAACCATTTCTGTATGGACCTTTCTTTGCGCACAGTGGCATTATTATGCTGAAACAGGAAAGGGCTTTCTCCAAACTGTTGCCACAAAATCGGAAGCGCAGAATTGTATAGAATTGTATGCTGTAGCGTTAAGATTTCCCTTCACTGGAACTAAGGGGCCTAGCCCGAACCATGGAAAACAGTCCCAGACCATTATTTCTCCTCCACCAAACTTTACAGTTGGTACTATGCATTGGGGCAGGTAGCATTCTCCTGGCATCTGCCAAACGCAGATTCATCCGTCAGACTGCCAGATGGTAACGAGAGATTCATCACTCCAGAGAACGCGTTTCCACTGCTACAGAGTCCAATGGCCGCGAGCTTTACACCACTCCAGCCGAAGCTTGGCATTGCGCATGGTGATCTTACGCCTTCTGTGCAGCTGCTCGGAGATGGAAACCCATTTCATGAAGCTCCCGACGAACAGTTGTTGTGCTGACATTGCTTCCAGAAGCATTTTGGGACTCGGTAGTGAGTATTGCAACCGAGGACAGACGATTTTTACGCGCTACATGCTTCAGCACTCAGCTATCCTGTTCTGTGAGCTTGTGTGGCCTACCACTTTGCTGCTCAGCCGTTGTTGCTCCTAAACGTTTCTACTTCACAATAACAGCACTTACAGTTGACCGGGGCAGCTCTAGCAGGGCAGAAATTTGACAAACTAACTTGTTTGAAAGATGCCACGTTGAAAGTCACTGAGCTCTTCAGCAAGGCCATTCTACTGCCAGTGTTTGTCTATGGAGATTGCATGGCTGTGTGCTCAGTTTTATATAGCGGTCAGCAACGGGTGTGGCTGAAATAGCCGAATCCACATACTTTGCATATATAGTGTATATCCCAAAACCAGAGCCCAAGAGGTAAAAGCCTCTGTAGATAAAGGCCCTTTCAGGCCCCTCCGAAGGCTGTCATAATCGCCATCATAAATCAATATAATAGTCCCCATAATCGGGTAGGATATCGTCGGAGAAGAGCCCATCCTCTTTCGAGGGTAGTTGCCTAATGAGTGAAGCGCATAACACCCCTTACATGACCTCTCGTTCAATTCAAGTAGATGCGCAACCCATGTACTGGACAATGACGGCTACGCACTTCTGGGGAAAGCAACAGACGAAAAGCCATGGGCTCCAAAGTGCAACAATGAGAAAAAGTTGACCTGGGCACAAGGATGGGTTAAGGTACATTTATCTGAAAAAAAACCTGGGCAGAGACTGCGGGCGTGAACAGTGGCTGGTAGAGCACAGTCCACACACTCGCTTAAGGATGCCAAGGGCAGTAGCAAGGCAAAATATGGAGGAATATTACACCTCCACGCTTATCAGTGGCTAGTAGCTGCTGTGAAAGTATATTGAGCACAATAAACATGTCCCAGGACAAGCTAAGACTTAGAGACTGGGTGTAAGCGATGTGCCCTCCTAGGAACAACATTACATGAATAAACTCTACTACTGTAGGGGCCTTGGCAGGCCAAAAAAAGCGTCTACAGGACTTTAACAATGACGAAACCTTCTCTCCGCCCAAAAAGGTTTCGCAAGGAGCATAAGACCATGGAAAACAGAGTGTAGGCCAGAACAAAGTATTTCGTCATACCACTTACCAAGAAAAACCCAACTGTAACACAGAGAGCGTGCACAAGCTCTTCCAAGAGTCCCGGGCCCTATTCACTTGCTCTGTGTCGACGGAAAAGAGAGGGTAGCCAACATAGGAGGAAAATAACACGGCGTCACCCTATTTTCATGGGTGTGTCAGCTCTCCCACCCCCCATGGCTCTCACAGGGTCGTAGCTTCTACCAGGATGCAGCAAGTCAGTCCGCATAGATGCGGGAAGTGGGCTCTCTCGGGAAGTCAGGCAATATAGCCGGAGGAAGAAGGAAACAACTGCCGTGCAGTAATCCTAATCATTTGGCATAGGTGCCTGAGAAATGGAACAAACAGAGAAGTTGGTTCCGTGCAGTTAGAAAGCACTAGTTGGACCACTGGTGTTTAAAATGTATCTTTTTTTAAATCTATTTAGTTGTGCCGTTGCATTGGTATCGTTGTTTCATGTCCGATTGTGTTGGTCCAGTGGTGTTGTGACATATCATTTGAGCCGCGTGCACCATGAGCAAATTCATTGTATCGTTTCACTTTGCCTGCAAGAACCGTGATGCACACATTCTGATTAGGCTTTGCTGTAGCACAGACTCTGAGTTTTAGTATTTATTGTGGAACCCCATTAGCTGCTGCCTTAGTTTTTAGTCATGCTTATTAGTAACTGGAATAAGCATTTCATAAATGTGTCAAGTGCAGCGTCTGGTTGGTCCTCATTACACACCACAGACCAGGAAATATTCTTCACATCTTCAACATAGGAATCCCTACAAAACGTATTACATGACCTCTTGTACACTACATTAGGCCAAGCCTTTGGAACTTTGGTTTTCCTAGATATGGCTACTATACTGTGATCACTACATCCGATGGATCTGGATACTGCTTTAGAGCACATTTCTGTAGCATTAGTAAAGATGTGATAAATACATGATGATTTCATTCCTGTGCTGTTTGTAAATAACCTGGTAGGTGGACTGAGAACCTGAACCAGGTTGCAGGCACTGGTTCAGTTTTAAGCTTTTTCTTGAGTGGGCAGCTTGATGAAAGCCAGTCAATATTTAGGTCATCCAGAAAATATACCTCTCAGTTGATATCACATACATTATCAAACATTTCACACATATTATCCAGATACTGACTGTTAGCACTTGGTGGTCTATAGCAGCTGCCCACCAGAATGGGGTTCAGGTGAGGCAGATGAACCTGTAGCCACATTACTTCTACAGCATTTAACACGAGATCCTCTCAAAGCTTCACATGAATATGACTGAATATGACCTCTAATGCAAATAGCGAGTGGAAACCGCAGCCTACAAAACGGTTGCGCTTAGCTGAAAACTGCATGTCCGGTAGTTTGCGGGCTGTCATTGAGTAGCTAACAAGTAGATGGTTCGAAATAATCAGTAGGCCTAATATGACATGATTGAAATATGTGAAATACAGTGGTGGTCCGTGCCATTTAAGATGAGGGAGGACAATTAAATGTTTTCACGAGCATGGCCTTTTCTATTACACTCAGTTCAAAGTAACATTGATAGTTTCAGGCTACTACACGATACTCAAATTTGCCATATACCCATCACACTCTTGCCTGCATCTAGCTGATCTAGGGTGTAATCATTAGTCCAACAGTTGCAAACAAAAGTTTCTATTGGACAAATTCAGGTATGTTCATCCCCATTTAGTTTGTTTTACTTCTGTTTAATAAATGTTAATAAATGTTTTTCAACAGAATTGGCAAAATTCATATACCCCTGATCACACATAAACACAGTTAACTTTCATAGCTGCCACTATGCGTGCTCTCCTCCTCTCACATTTTCCCTTAGCTTGTGGACTTCAATGCACAACACATCAGCTGTAAGTGACCAGGCGAAATAAACTTTCCAAGCCAAACAATATCATAACCGCTACACACAGCCTACATCATTGTCACCATATACAGAGTGCTTTTGAGGCTACTGTAGACCTTTACTGCAAAACAGTGTGTTTTAATCAATTATTTGGTGACACGTGAATAGATTTAGTATAGTTTTATCTAAAAATCTATTTTTATTTTTATGAAGTTCACTGTGGAGGATGGTCCTCTCCTTCCTCCTCTGAGTATCCTCCACTGGTGAAATATTTAGCATCTAACACCATTCAGCATTTTTGGCATCCATTTTCCCCATTTAAATCGGTTAAATCACGTTGTTAAAATGTTATCATTCAGTTACATAAAAGTAACAGACCTTGTTGAGTCCCATATGTGAGCGCAGCAGCGCACCTTGGCCGCTTTGCGGTTACAATGCAGCCAAGCTGTATGTATGCGCCAATGCACAAAATGAGAAAGCACAGGATATTTGTGTTTCGATAAAAAAGCTCTGCCTGGCTTGGTAAGTAATACTGATCCAATAAGCCATTTCTACCCTTGTTGCATCAAATATGTATGCTGCTGAGACAAGTACATATATATATTTTTTAAATGTATTTCATGATGACAGCGCAAAAAAAAGTTCGTCGAAGGAAAAGCAGAATGGTCAGTTAATGTGTTTGCTTAGAGCACACTTCCTATTCCTCATACTTTCCTGTAGTATGTAGCCTACTCACTGTGGGTGGTTGTTGTTCAAAAGGCCACTAGTAAACAGAACGACAATTTCGTAGCCGAGTCCTTCATGCAGGCTACAGATTTGTATAAATGTAAAACCCCTTAAAAAAGGCAAGATTCTCAAGGTAGACTACAGTAGAATGTTTTTTGTTCAAAATGTGTGGTCTTTGTTTCTATTCATCAAATTTGCCCTACACAATAACTAAATACGCAGGCTGAATATGAGTAACTGGTGAGAAAAAAAGTGTTTATGAAAGAAATGTTGGAGACCCCTGCCCAAACTGTTCAAATATGACCCATACTACCGGAGCTATATTTTATTATTTATACTGCAGATTCGGAGCCTTCATTTATGGATATATATATATATAGCTGCTAAAAAAATCTAATTTGATAATGATGAATTAATCATTCATTAACAATATTATATTTATGTGAACATAATCAATGACCAAATTTAAATACAAAACTTCAGTTTGCATTTTCAAGTCGATAGTTCTTGTTCAATGCCCTACCAGATAACACTACCGTATTGAGAAAGAAAATTGTTAAAAGATAAGTTCAAATTTGTAATTGTATTACATTATTGCGTCGCATTCCTGTCAGGCAACAAGATCTCACAGTCTCACTGCAGAATTAGACGTTCATCCACGTTCTCCAAACATCAAATTTCAAAGCTGTTCCAAACGTCTCATTTCAAGTGTGAAATGGTCTGGTTCAGGGGCCTAGCCTGAGTCTTGGCAGACTGCTGCGTTGCCGAGGAAATCAGTTCAGCTGTTTCCCCCTCCCAGCTGTGAGACTGGGGTGAGAGGCATGAGCTAATGACTTTTGCTTTCTTTTTAATTTTTAAATGTTTTATTTAACCTTTATTTCTGTGTTGAGTATGTTACACCTCTGCCACATGGCAGGGACAGTGGGCCCGAACAACTCATTGGGTGTCACAGGGGCATCCAGGAGGTTCACTTTTTCTTTAAAGAAATGTTGTTCATTTGTCTCATTTAGCAGACTCTCTTTTCCAGATAGTGCATTCAACTTAAGATAGCTAGGTGGGACAACCACATATCAGTCATAGTAAGTACATTTTCCTCAATAAAGTAGCTATAAGCAAAGTCAGTGCTAGTAGGGGAGAAAAAATTAAAGTGTGAGTGTTAGTTGCCGAAAGGCAAGGGGTTAGGAGTGGGTGTGAGGTGGGGGTGTTGTGGGATTATTTAAAATACTCTTTGAAGAGGTAGGTTTTCGGGAAGATGGGCAGGGACTCTTTGTCCTAGCTTCAGGGGGAAGCTGGTTCCACCATTGGGGTGCCAGGACAGAGAGGAGCTTTGACTGGATTGTGCAGGAGCTACCCTCCCATATGGGTGGGAGGGCCAAGGGACCAGAGGTGGTAGAACGAAGTACTCGGGTCGGGGTGTAGGTTTGAACCTAGCCTGAAGGTAGGGAAGGGCAGTTCCTCTTGCTGCTCCGTAGGCAAGTACCATGGCCTTGTAGTGGAGGCAAGCTTTGACTGCAAGCCAGTGGAGCATGCGGAGGAGCGGGGTGACATGGGAGAACTTGGGAAGGTTGAACACCAGGCAGGGTGCAGCGTTATGAATAAGTTGCAGGGGTTTGATGGCACAAGCTGGGAGCCCAGCCAACAGCGAGTTGCAGTAATCCAGACGGGAGATGACAAGTGCCTGGATTAGGACCTGCGCCGCTTCCTGTGTGAGGTAAGTTCGTACTCTACGGATGCTGTAGAGCATGAACCTGCAGGGCAAGTCACTGCTTTGATGTTTGCAGAAAACGACAGGGTGTTGTCCAGGGTCATGCCAAGGTTCTTTGCACTCTGGAAGGGGGACAGTGTGGAGTTGTCAAACGCGATGGAGAGGACTTGGAGCGGGCAGGCCTTCCCCAGGAGGAAGAGCAGCTCCGTCTTGTCGAGATTGAGGTGGTGATCCAAGCTGAGATATCTGCCAGGCACGCAGAGATGCATGTCACCACCTGGCTGTCAGAAGGGGGGAAGGAGAAAAGTAGTTGAGTGCCATCTGCATAGCAATGATAGGACAGACCATGTGAGGATATGACAGTGCCGAGTGAATTGAGAGAAGAGGAAAGGTCCTAGAACCGAGCCACGGGGGACACCAGTAGTGAGAGTACGTGTTGCAGACATAGATCCTCTCCACATCACCTGGTAGGAGCAGCCTGCCAGGTAGGATGCAATCCAAGAGTGTGCAGAGCCTGAGACAATCAGCCCTGAGAGGTTGGAGAGGAGGATCTGATGTTTCACGGTGTCAATGGAGGGGGACAGGTCTAGGAGAATGACAACAGAGGAGAGAGAGTAAGCTTTGGCAGTGTGGAGAGGAGAGCAGTATCGGTTGAGTGACCCATCTTGAAGCCTGACTGGTTAGGGTCAACAAGATCGTTCTGAGAGAGATAGCGAGAAAGTTGGTCAGAGACAGCACGCTCAAGTGTTTTGGAAAGAAAGGTCCTGTAGTTTTTGACGTCAGAAGGGTCGAGTGTTGGTTTCTTGAGGAGGGGAGTGAGGAATGGGAGGTCTCCAGAGATGTTCAGGAGAAGCTGGGCGGCCAGACCTCACTATTCGTAGGATTTTATCTGGAGGGAGACGGAAAAAGAGGTCAAGGCGTAGGGTAGTTCTGTGTGAGTGGGACCAGTGGACTCAATAGGCTGAGTGAATGAGGAGTGGATGTTGTCAACCTTCTTTTCAAAGTGGTTGACAAAGCCATACGCAGAGGGAGGAGGGAAGGGGTGGAGGATTAAGGAGGGAGGAGAAGGTGGAAAAGTTTCCTCGAGTTAGAAGGATTTAGCAGAAGGGAGAGATGATAGGATTGAAGAGGGGAGCGTAGTGGGAGAGAGAGAGCAAAGATTGCGACGGCGCATTATTATCTGGGAAGGGGCTGAGTGAGCAGGGTTGGAAGAGAGGGAGACAGAAAAGGAAACAAAGTAGTGATCAGAGACCTGGAAGGGGGTTGCAGTGCGATTAGTAGGCGAACAGCCTCTAGTAAAGATGAGGTCAAGCGTATTGCCTGCCTTGGGAGTGGGCGGGGACTGGGAAAGGGTGAGGTAAAAAAGAGGCAAAGAGGGGAAACAAAGAGGTGGAAAGAAATGAATCAAAGGCAGACGTCGGGATGTTGAAGTCACCCAGTACGATGAGCGGTGAGCCATTGCCAGGAAATTTGCTTATCAAGGTGTCAAGCTCGTTGAGGATCACTCCAAGGGCACATGGTGGGCGATGATGACAATTTTTAACTTGAGTGGACAAGTGACAGTATGGAATTCAAATGAGGAGATGGGCAGGTGAGTGAGGGAGAAAAGAGAGAATCTCCACTTAAGAGCAATGAGTAGTCCTGTGCCACCACCGCAATAACCAGATGCTTTTGGTCTATGAGAAAACACGTAGTCAGATGAAGAGAGAGCAGCTGAAGTATACGTTTTTTCTGGGGTGATCCATGTCTCCGTCAGGCCCAAAATGTTTAGAGACTGAAGGGCAGCATAGGCTGAGATGAAGTCCGCATTTTTGACCACAGATCGGAAGTTTTAAACGCTGCCGGAAACCAGGAATTATACATGGGTTGTGCGCGTAGGACACACAAAATTAGAAGGATTTTTGCCAAGGGGTGGGGAGCATCTGTAAAGCCTACATGGAGAGGAGCGAACAGGTATAGAAAACAGACACATACAGTAGTTGCCAAAGCTACAAAAGACCAAAATGAGATCTGAAAATAACTATGTAAGATACTCAAGTGAAAGAGTGGTGGAGCGCCTTCCTCTCTTTCCTTCCTTGAACAACTCGGCAGAACAACTCGGCAGAACCGTCTTCATTTTGGCGACGAGACTGCCTCTGACATGACCGACACTTTCAGCTGCCGCTGAGTAAACAGAGGAGACTGGAGTACTAACACTAATTGCTAATTGCCTAGCAGAGGTGAAGAGCACACCTCCCGGTACTAATTGCTGACTGTCTAGGAAAGGAGAAACCACTCCCCCTTCAATACAGCCACTGAATACCAAAACATCAACAGTCACAAATTACCCTACCCCTTAATCCTGGTTGATGTGTCAAGCTAGCAAAAGACAGTACTAGACAAAATAGATTAAAACACAAACTCCTGGAGATATCAGGAGTCCTCTAGCGATAGATTGAAGCACATTTGTCTGTTAAACTGGATAAGCTCAGCCAAAGTGCTCTTTCTCCCACCACTGCTAGGCTCGTGGTACGACCACAGCCTTAAATGGCACTACGGGAGGCGCACAGGTTTAGGTCTGTAATCATACAGCTCTCCACCCAAGCATCTGGATCTAAGGTGTCCAAGGCAGTTGCCAACAATAGAGAGGTCACATTGAGAGCTATGATTGCTTGGGCCGAGGCTTTGTATGTCTTCTTAAAAATGGAGGCAGTAAAGCTCTCCATCTTTCTAGGGAGTGAGGTGCCGGTGTCGTTAGTAGCATGGCGTGAGGGGCTGAGGTGGTGAGCCAGCGACAGCTCCACCGTGGGAGTGTTGCCAAACCCAGATTCCTCCATATTGTGCATGTCCAGGCTCGGGGTGCCCCTAGCAAGGATTTTGCTATTGAGGGGTCTGTCCCACAAGCTCGTAGCTTCCCTGAGGCAAGCTGGTATCGTGGGGAGCAGTTGTTTACCAGGGCTGTATGAGACAGGAGTCTCTTCCCGTTGTATAGGTTCCTTAACGTACAGGTCCCAATGGGAGACGGCCACTCGATGTTGAGTCTGGCCGTGGCTCGCTTGCAGACATGGAGGAGACCCAAACAACATTGTGAGGAACAAGGCTTGCTACGAGGGCTAGTTAGTTAGAAGCCTTTGCAGCTGGTGACTAGCAAACGGTAGTTTGTGTAAATGCCGTTATAAGCTAGCTAGTTAAAAGCCTTGCGTCTAATAGCTAGCAATAATCAGAACATTAGAAAGCCATAGCTGCGAGGCTAGTGGGGCGTTAGCTAGCTATCAGCTACCTCATAGTGAAGTTGTGCCGTAGCTAGCCCAGTGCTGGCTGAAGGAAATCGCGTGGGGGGCAGAGTTGGATAGTGTGCTCCGATGACCGAAAGAGATGGAGACATAGGTTAAGCTATACGAGAGAAGGGAGCAAGCAATGCTACCATGTTGCAGAGAGGGAAAGCTAGTGAGGTTAGCTTGCCTCTCAGAGAGCTAGCCAAGTTAGCCTATACCTTGCAGCATGGGCTAACCGAGTCTCAATAGCTAGCCATGAAGCTACAGTGGCAAGAGAAAGTATGTGAACCCTTTGGAATTACCTGGATTTATGCACAAATTGGTCATAACATTTGATCTGATCTTCATCTAAGTCACCACAATAGACAAACACAGTGTGCTAATAACACACAAAAATGTTGTATTTATCTTGTCTATATTGAATACATAATTTAAATATTCACAGTGTAGGTTGGGAAAAGTATGAATTGGAGTCAGGAGTCAGCTAACCTGGAGTCCAATCAATGAGATGAGATTGGAGATGTTGGTTGGAGCTGCCCTGCCCTATAAAAAACACTCACAACATTTGAGTTTGCTATTCACAAAAAGCATTGCCTGATGTGAACCTGCCTCGAACAAATGAGATCTAAGAAGACCAAAGATTAAGAATTGTTGACTTGCATAAAACTGAAAAGGGTTACAAAAGTATCTCTAAAAGCTTTGGTGTTCATCAGTCCACGGAAAGACAAATTGTCTATGAATGGAGAAAGTTCAGCACTGTTGCTACTCTCCTTAGGAGTGGTCGTCCTGCAAAGATGACTGCACAGTGCAGAATGCTCAATGAGGTTAAGAAGAATCCTAGAGTGTCAGCTAAAGACTTACAGAAATCTCTGGAACACGCTAACATCTCTTTTGATGAGTCTACGATATGTAAAACACTAAACAAGAATGGTGTTCATGGGAGGACACCACGGAAGAAGCCACTGCTGTCCAAAAAAAACTTTGCTGCATGTCTGAAGTATTCAAAAAGAGCACCTGGATGTTCCACAGCGCTACTGGCAAAATATTATGTGGACAGATTAAACTAAAGTTGAGTTGTTTGGAAGGAAGGAACACACAACACTATGTGTGGAGAAAAAAAGACACAGCACACCAACATCAAACCTCATCCCAACTGTAAAGTATGGTGGAGGGAGCATCATGGTTTGGGGCTGCTCTGCTGCCTCAGGGCCTGAACAGCTTGCTATCAGATGGAAAAATGAGATCCCAAGTTTATCAAGACATTTTGCAGGAGAATGTAAGGCTATCTGTCCGCCAATTGAAGCTAAACAGAAGTTGGGTGATGCAACAGGACAACGACCAAAACACAGAAGTAAATCATCAACAGAATGAAATACGCCTTCTGGAGTGGCCCAGTCAGAGTCCTGACCTCAACCTGATTGAGATGCTGTGGCATGACCTCAAGAGAGCAGTTCACACCAGACATCCCAAGAATATTGCTGAACTGTAAAGAGGAATGGTCTGAAATGCCTCCTGACCGTTGTGCAGGTCTGATCTGCAATTACAGAAAACGTTTGGTTGAGGTTATTGCTGCCAAAGGAGGGTCAACCAGTTATTAAATCCAAGGGTTCGCATACTTTTCCCACCCTACACTATGAAAATTTACACGGTCTGTTCAATAAAGATGTGAAAACAAATAATTGTTTGTGCGTTAATAGTTTAAGCAGACGGTGTTTGTCTATTGTTGTGACTTAGATGAAGATCAGATCAAATTTGATGACCAATTTATGCAGAAATCCAGGTAATTCCATAGGGTTCACATACTTTTTCGTGCAACTGGAGACTGAGAAGTAGAAAATACATTTCTACACAAAGCAAAAACCTTTCGGTCAACCTCTCGACAGGGAGGTTGACCCTACGCTAGGCAGCGATGTCCTTCACGGTTCACTTGTAAGCAGTTAAGCAGGAAAACAGGGATCCAGTCGTCGGGAGAGCTGGAGAGTAATGCTCTTTATGAGGAAGAGAACCGAGAATGACCAGAGGGTGGGAGAGTGGCTCCTTATTAGGAGGTGAGGGGCTCACCTCATTCGTCACTCTACCTGTCTGTCTCCAACAGACGCTTTTGATAGGTCCTTCTGAGAGTATTGGTGATACTGGTGAATCCCCATATGTGATACATCGAAACAAGTATTTGAGAGAGAACAAGGGGTTCTTAGTGGACAAGTCCAGGTGTTTCAATCTATTCTCTTCCGTTTGGTGCCTAATAAACACAACACATGTTTCCTTGATGAAGACATAGCAATACTGACAATAGGTTGACTATTTTGAATATATGTAGAAAATGTACAACCTCTATTGACAATAGGATGTGTCATTGTCTGTTTATCGATGACATTTTCTTCTGTCCATTTATAAATGTGGTTTCATTGATTTAGAGGAGACATGACAAGGTTAGTTGAGATCACTGGCAAAACAAGACACATGATATGTTGCCATGGTTTCATGGTAAGACTTTTCTCGGTGTGTGTGCGTGCGCGTTTGTGTTTGTGGAGTGTGTGTGTGTGTGTGAGACCCAAAACTACAGAGATGTACAGCCCAATGTCTCTGTCAAGCTAATTAGAGAAAGATGAGGCAAAAAAAGGCACATTTTAATTGCTAATTATTATCAGGCTCCTTTTGAAAAAATAATGAAAGGGGCTCAAAAAGCACACTGATGTTCGATGACAATAGCTTGATCTCTTTTCCCCTGCAAACAAAAACACAGGTTTGCCGCGAAAGGAATTATCCCCATTTTCGATAGTAATTTATCGGCAGCGAAAAAGAGGGTTTGATGATGCTATGGCGATAAAGGGAGTAGGGTGATGGAATTGCACGGTTGACTCATTCTGATTAACACTAGCCCAAATGTCAGGTTTTGAGCTAAGTACCACCGTAAGTATCTCCTCCTACTCTACTCCTCCTCTCCTCAATCCCTCCATTGAGTCACTAAGGGACTAATTATCAACTTTTTTCTCACATGAAACAGGCTCAGTGTGCTCCAGCGCCGTGCACAGCACTCGGATGGAAACCCTGAGGTCCCGTGGAATATATTGTTTCGCTTTGACTAGCGATCCACGCTGGAGCCCGACGACCCTACACTACACTACACTACACTCACATACACGCACACACACACACACACACACACTGTACAGCCTCTCAATACGCCGCAATGCCTTTTAATTACATTGGATCAGCTCTGCCTGGATTCATTCAGAATGGGGGGAAGGAGGAATGTGCCTGTGTGGGTACATTCCTGCTGTAGTTTTGTTTACCAAACATATACAGTGGGGAGAACAAGTATTTGATACACTGCCGATTTTGCAGGTTTTCCTACTTACAAAGCATGTAGAGGTCTGTAATTTTTTATCATAGGTACACTTCAACTGTGAGAGACGGAATCTAAATGCAAATTAATTACTTAAAAATCATACAATGTGATTTTCTGGATTTTTGTTTTAGATTCCGTCTCTAACAGTTGACGTGTACCTATGATAAAAATTACAGACCTCTACATGCTTTGTAAGTAGGAAAACCAGCAAAATCGGCAGTGTATCAAATACTTGTTCTCCCCACTGCATATATATTATTATTTTTAAAACATTTTTATTTCACCTTTATTTAACCAGGTAGGCCAGTTGAGAACAAGTTCTCATTTACAACTGCGACCTGGCCAAGATAAAGCAAAGCAGTGCGACACAAACAACACGTACAGTCAAACGTACAGTCAAACGTACAGTCAATAACACAATAAATACATCTATATAGAGTGTGTGCAAATGTAGTAAGATTTGGGAGGTAAGGCAATAAATAGGCCATAGTGGCGAAATAATTACAATTTAGCAATTAACACTGGAGTGATATATGTGCAGAAGATGAATGTGCAAGTAGAGATACTGGGGTGCAAAGGAGCAAAACAATAAATACAATATGGGGATGAGGTAGTTGGGTGGGCTAATTACAGATGGGCTGTGTACAAGTGCAATGATCGGTAAGCTGCTCTGACAGCTGATGCTTAAAGTTAGTGAGGGAGATATAAGACTCCAGCTTCAGTGATTTTTGCAATTCGTTCCAGTCATTGGCAGCAGAGAACTGGAAGGAAAGGCAGCCAAAGGAGGAGTTGGCTTTGGGGATGACCAGTGAAATATACCAATATACATGAATATACATGAAACCAAGGCTTCTACGGTTACAGAAGTCAACAAATGAGAACGCCTGGGGAATAGGAGTGGACCTGGGGGCTACAGGGCCTGGGTTAACCTCTACATCACCAGAGGAACAAAGGAGGAGTAGGATAAGGGTACGGCTAAAGGCTATATGAACTGGTCGTCTAGTGCGTTGGGGACAGAGAATAAAAGGAGCAGATTTCTGGGCGTGGTAGAATAGATTCAGGGCATAATGTACAGACAATGGTATGGTATGTGAGTGTGTGGTATGTGAGGATGTGAGTACAGTGGAGGTAAACCTAGGCGTTGAGTGACGATGAGAGAGGTTTCGTCTCTGGAGGCACCAGTTAAGCCAGGTGAGGTCTCTGCATGTGTGTGGGGTGGGACAAAATAGCTATCTAAGGCATGTTGAGCGGGACTGAGGGCTCTACAGTGAAATAAAACAATAAGAACAGGGCAGATCATATGAATGTAACAATAAAGGACAGAAGAACAGGGCAGATCAAGAGAGAAAGAGTAATGAGTCTAGTAATCAACTCATGCATCACAAGCAAATATGATACTCACTACCTAATCATTAATCCTTTAGTCACAAAAATGACTGTCAATACCTAACTTGTAACAGTGACGTGTGTCCTATAACCAACTAAACACGTGAGTGAACAATGAGCCAATCCGTTAGAGCCATTCAGGGGGCGGGACTTTGGCTAGATCATCCAATCCCTGTTAGGATTTACATGACCTCTCTATACAGAGATTGTTTTACTACTACTAGGCTATCGCCGCATTGACACAAAGGCCAGAAAGTAGTGCTGGGGAGTGTAGGATATGATATATCACTATATATGATCCCCCCTATCTCAGTCTGTCCACTATCTCCCAAGCCACTGCCGTCAATCTCCCCTTTATTCATCATTAACCTGCTCACCTGACTTTCAGGAAGGTTCCAATCAGGCTGGGGGGGGGGGGGGGGGCAATCCTGTCAGGGAACCAGTGACCCCATCACTGAAGTGGGGAGAGGTAGGCCTGGAATGCACACCTGTGATGGGTTGGTTGAGTGAGGGGGAGAGTATGTGTGTGTTGGAGGGCGGTGGGGGGGGGGATTGTGTGTGTGTGTGTGTGTGTGTGTGTGTGTGGTGTGTGTGTGTGTGTGTGTGTGGTGTGTGTGTGTTGTGTGTGTGTGTGTGTGTGTGTGTGTGTGTGTGTGTGTGTTGTGTGTGTGTGTGGAGCTGATGCTGGAAACAGGGGCAGTAAGAGGGGGGCAATGGCCGCCCGGTCAACTCTATGGGCCAGTTTGAAAATACTTCTACTGCTGAGTCACTGGGTGAGTAGTTAAGTGATAATGCCAGAGAAACTGGTGTTTGAAGAATATATTGGCCAGTCGTTCGTTCTCAATGTTCCATTGCCATATTGGCTGGCAATGTACTTATCCCTTGCTAGCTAGCTAGCCAATTACGGCTAATTTACAGTCAAGTCAAAAAGTGAAGCCAGAATAATAGTAAAGTAGCTGCATTTGCATTTGTTTAAGCTGTTTTCTAGTGACATTTATTTGGATACATCCATAACAATGAGCTAATGAGGCGGGATTTTCCCTGGCATAAAAAATGTGCTCACCTGAACAGACGAGCTAGCCAACAACACAGCTAACACAAACACTTTAAACTGAAGCTGGAAAGACTAAAAACTAGCCGCACAATGTTTCGTTTGACCTTTTTTTCAATTGACATTTATATCCATAAAAAATTATGCCAGCTGATTCATGATTTCAACTGGCTGAGAAATGCTTTAACTATACATTCATGTACATATTACATATTACCTCAATTAGCCCGACTAACCGGTGCCACATTGGCTAACCGGGCTATTTGCATTGTGTTTATTTAAAAAAATTCTTTACTAACCTATTGTTTACCTAATACCATTATTTTTTACTTAAAAATTGTACTGTTGGTTAGGTCTTGTAAGTAAGCATTTCACTGTAAATACCTGTTGTATTCGGCGCATGTGACAAATAACCTTTGATTTGATTTGTCTCGTCCCGACTCCAGACACATTCATTACTATGGGACAGCTGGAGATCGAATTTGAATATTGAAACAACGTTGCAAATGTCGGAGAGACAGAAAGCAAGGTTTATACAAATCTACGCTGCTGAAAACGAAATGTTCGTGTAAAAGAAATGTGAGATAATGTCTAGATGCTTTTTATGGTGGAGATCAAGTTTATAAACTCCTTGGCTTGGCTGATGAGACAGTAGATTGCGCAGTCAGATCCAACAGAGTAAATAGGCATTTTAACGTCATAGATTTAGACGGTGGTAACATGTGGAACAGACACCGTCTGGAATGTGTTTTCAATTAGACCCACCCATTGTATAATACTGTACACACACCCTATGTTTGTACCCACTAAATGGAAGTGTTGAGACAGGCATTTTTTGATGAAATTTGTGAATTTCTGTTGATCTTGTAACCTATGTTCTTTCTCTCTTTCATACGTACATACACACACAAATATGCATTAACACACACCCACTCACTGAAACACACATACCCACTCATTGAAACACACACACACACACTGTCTTTCACTGCGAATACCACACGTCCTACTCAGACCTCATCAATACTCAACTGACGTGTGTGTTTTACCAGAGATTCTCCTTCCTTTCACAGCACCATGTTCCCTATCTATATTTCTATCTACTGAATGCATTTCCCTGATCCCTGGAGCTCTACACTTCCTTGTTTCCTCCAATTCCCACTGGGATAATTCCCTGAGTTTCAACATCTAAGAGTAAAACAGGGAAAACTGGAGCAGTGTGCCTCTTGACATTAATTGGTTATTTGAAGGAATTCACCGTAGAGTAGCTAAGCTAGAGTAGCTAAGCGAGCCATTAGCCAGCTAAGCTAATGGCTCGCTAGCGCCATGCATTCTGTAGTAACGGCTAGCTAAGCTAACGGATAGCGCCAAACATTCAGCGCATACGTAAGTACAGGGGGATTAATAGGCCATCGCGATTGGGCCATTATCAAACTGAGATGGATTTTGATCTGCAATAAAGATGTAAGTGTGTGTATGGCTATCTGGCTATTAAAGGGATAGTTCGGAGATTTGAAATGTTATATTTGTTTCTTTACAGTGAAATGGCTAGAGAGGAGCAGGCAGAGGAGTTGAAGAGAGAAGGAGAGGAGGGGAAAGGAAAGGAGAAGTGAGGGGTTTAATGAGACATTTGGGGAAGCACTTTCTTAAACACTATACTGGTCCTCAAAATGACACCAATACCCAATTCAACCCCACTCCAACCACACACAACCAGACAGTGTGTTATCAATGATGCAATAGCATTAGCTCACAACACTTCCTGGTTCTTAGAGTGGGGGGATGGGTGATTGGCCTGTTGATGAGCCAGTGGGGACAGGCTTTTATGTGTCAGAATAAGGCATGAAGGCTCAATTTGCTCGCCCCTCGTCAACCCGAAGACCGCCGGGACCTGCGCCGGGCGGCTATGAAAGAGAATTAAACAGGAACGGCGTCCATTCGGGGATATATTAAGTCAAGTCCGACTTAAAACCGGCGCCAGTTGTTGTTACTAAGGAGGTAGCCGAAGAGGCAGGTCCCGTCGCCCAAGGACGGGTCGGTTGGTTGGCGAGCTCGTCAGGTGCTCCGAAGACGCAGAGAGGACAGGAAAAGCGCCTTAGGTCTGATTAAATAAACAAGAGAGACAAGGCTCGCCGGCGGATCACAGAGCCGTCTTGTTACTTATGCTAGCTGAAATGCACCAGGGTCTGGTCCTGAGGTGAAGGGAAATGTATTTACATCCATTGATTCTGTCTGTGGCATGACGATGTCGGCGTTATTAAGTGCCAGGGCAGCGGAGGACATTCAGAGGCGGAGGGGTTATATCCACAAGAATAACCACGAGAACGCCGTGAAATCGTGAGAACGGACACAGGCGAGAGCTTTTCCCACAATGGTGACTAATATAGTATGTCAAACCATAACAAACAGAAGATTGCACAGTGTGTTTGGTACATTCGTGTAGGTGCACACACCTGCAATTTGCATTGGTGGATTCTTAATTAATCTCCCTCTGTCTTTCTCCCTCTGTAACTCTCTCTCTCTTGTTTCCACTACAAGTCAAGGCTTCCTGCTTTTTTTTGCCAGTTCATGACTGACACTAAGTGGTTGTATTAGCCACGAGTAGGTGACTGTGTTTTGGTTAATCATGTCAAATGACCTGGATTTTTACCTTTATTACAGAAATTAGAATTGGACCAAAAATGAAAGCAATTGTCTGAGGATGGTGACATACAATGAAAAGGGGACAGTTTGCGTTCAAATCCAGGTCATGTGACATGATTAACCAAAATGCAGGGCCCATGAGCCCCTTTCCTCACCCCTTCTGGCCTCCTTTGCCACTTTTTAAAGCCCCCCCCCAGGCGAAACCAAATGCCTTTCAATGAGTTGACCTCAAAGAGCACAGCCACACTCCCAGGCCTGTGCTCTCTCACCTATCTAATGCCATCAACATTCAATGAGCTGTTAACCCCTAGAGCTAACACAGCTAGCTAGCACTTCGTGTATTTTTTTGTGTATTTTTTTTTTTAGCACTTCGTGGTTCGAGTTAATATACAGTGAGCCATTCTGAAAAGAAGCACGTGCTAGGCAGTTTGGAGCGATGGAATCGACAGAAGCATACGACATTTGAAAAGAAAGAAAGAATAAAAGAAGGTCAAATATATGTACTCAAGGTGTTGTAAATTTGGTTGTCTCTCTGACGTAGCCTCTGTTTTGTCTGTCTTTTAAAGCTTTGAGGAGTCCATATGGACAACAAACAATAGACTGGTCAAGCTCCTCTCCTTTACTCTTCTCCATCTGTTCCCTCTCCTCCCCTTCCCGCCTCTCTTGCCGATGGGTAGCTGGTTCTGGTGATGGTACGGCTGGCGCTGGTGAGGGGAGTAACTGGTTTGCGTTCAGCATGTACTTTTACGGCCCCTGCTAATTACATGCATGCGAGAGTGAGCGTGGGCACGTCAAAACCTCCTTGTTTATGATAAAGTGACAGAAAATCATTGGAGGGTCAAGTATCCCCCTCTCCTTCTAAACTCCTGGAGCAGTAGAAATCCCGCCCAGAGTGGAAACCTCGACACCTAATGAGACCATTAAAGCCGAGCTCCCATCAATATATTTCTTTCATTCTTTTTCGGACAAAATTTGAATTGATAATTCAACAAGAGTGCCGGGGGATGTATATTTTCTGTGTGAAGGACAGTTAATCCATAGTGTCATTTTTTTCCCCCTCGTTTTTTTCTCACTCCCTCTCTTTTTCCTCTATCTTCACACCGTCCATTCCCGTCTTCTTCCCGCCTCCCCTGTTTGACGATGGAACAGACAAGAGTGCTGACAAAATAATTTTTGGGTTTTATCTTTATCACCCCTTTAATCTCTCTCTCTCTCTCTCTGTGATTTTATTCCTCTGTCAGTGTAAATTGGAGGTTCATTTATTTGGCTATGTTAGCAGCTGTCGTAACATGGCAATAAGTAACATGGCATCCCACTGGGCAAACACTGTTTTTGCGTTTCCCGTCAAAGTCGGCTTGATTTACAAGAGCATTGCCTCATTGAATCTTTCTCGTGTACCAAAGGGTGGAAATAATAATGAAACGGAATAAACGGGAGGAGAAAGAACACAATATTGAGGCAATCAGTCTTATTCAAAACAGGTGCATCCGTCTAATGCTTTGTTATCGATTGGTTGTCGGAAGCTGCATTGAAGGGGGAAAGTCTCGCAAAGCTGTCTGAAATAAGTTCCCCGATCAGAACACTTTCGCACTGGTGATGTGCAATAGCGAAGCCAGTGGGTTGAAAAGAAGCTCTATCAGGAATGAGGGTTCAGAAAGAGGGCATAACAGTGCTGACTACTTGGCAGAGGAAACTCTCTTATTTATATATCCTATAACACTGGCCACAGTATTGACGTGAACACTCCTACACTTCTAAAGAATGCCTGGGATCACAAATGCCTGTGGACACCAATGACATCCATGGCAGGTGCCACCGCAGCATGCACGGTCGATTTTAATAACAGAGAGATATGAATGAGAGGAAGAGGCAAGTGGGAGAAACACAACATAAGAAAGTGGTAGACCCAGGACTCGAGCCCCCCACATAGAGGGGCAATGTGTTAGCTCGGAGTCGGCAACTCTAGCACTAGACCAGACTCCTGGCGGGCACCTGGCACCCCCATTAAAACGATATAAAGTTGCATTATTCCGTCGATGGACACATGTCATGGCTTTTGTCCTCCCCGCGACCTCTAACCTTACCAACAGTCAACCATTTTGACAAGCAAGGGTGTCCATTTTGGCTCTCACTGTGTTTTGATTGATTGATTCCCCCTTTGTCTAAATGCGTCTCTCCCCTCTTGGCCCTCCTGGCCCTTGTTTCCAACACTTGCCCCGGCCTGCAGGTTTAGGTTACACTCACCGAAGAGTGATGTGGAGATTTTTTCCACAGGGGGGTGAGAAGACAGTGAGCTCCACAGACGGCTTTGTTACTTTAAATACACCAGCACAAGCGGGACAAGGCAGGAGGAGGTGTGCGTGTAAGTATGCACAAGTGCGTGTGTGTATGTGTGAGTGTGCATCTGTGCGCAAGTGTGTGCGTCCAGAGAACAAGAGACACGACTAGAGCACCTGTCGGATCATCTGTGCTTAAACCATTTAATCACTGTCTCCAGTTACCGCTGGTCCTTCTCTGTTCTCTGCCTGGATCCTATAACCACATTGTGAGAGGGATCCGTCATGAGCCGACCAGCACAAAGAGCAAAGGGAAGCAGTGGCAGGCCTTTACAGTATCCGGCCACCTGACTGCCATAGCTCACATCACATTGGCCACATGGATGCCCTTATATACAATCACCCAGGGTGGGCGCTCACTGGGCAGGCCATGGTGGCATCCACACACGCCAGCTGGCAGGGACTTGATGCCAGGGTGCCGATTTGTGATGCACCAAGGGACGCATCACGTTAGGAAAAGTCCTTAAATAAACAACTTAGTTTACATCACGGCTTTTGTCGCCAACAACAGGCAGTCTGGATTTCAGTCCACAAGCGTCAGTATGTGTTTTTGTAATAATGATCATGACGCGGTAGTTCTCGTATGCTGTTGCTTTTTATGTGTGTGAGTTGTCCTCGACTCCTTTACATAATATTAGCGCTCATCTATCTCCATATGCAACCTTCTTCTCATGTTTCGGAGAGAACTATTTTACTGTCAAATGATGACAGTCAAATTACGCTAATGACTATTCAAACAATTCATAATGTACAATAATGAATTATGCACAAATACTATCAGCTAATATTTGCACAAATGTAAATGGCTACCAGTCACATTTATCGGGCTTGACAAATGACTGACAGACTTGCCTCTCTATTCAATCAGATCCGCTTTAGCTGACATCAGCATAGCGGTTGTTTTGGCATAATACCTCAATTGCACATTGCCACTGGTTGCACAAGTTCGAACACTGGAATGTGAGATGCAATCTACACCTCAATCAGGACGAGGATTTCAATTTGAGAGAGGCGTGGGGGTGTGGCAAGTGGGACGGGTGTGGCTTCGTGACGATGATCACAAGAGCAGCTGCTGACCGATTTGACATCTCCGACACAGTTTTTCACCTTCAACACCGCCAAAACATCCGCTATGCGGCTGTCTGATATCGCCGGTTAACGCTCGATCCGATTGAATCAAGGCCTTGGTTTATATAGCCATGGTCTATTTCATTGCCGATGTGGTTTTTGTGCATTTGACCTAGGGTTACGCTACAGCAACCCCTGAGGCCACGGCTGCCTTTGGCCTGAATGTTGCAGTGTTGTGAGAGATTGTGTGTGTGTGTACGTTTGCGTTTGTGTGCGTATGTGTGCAGAATAAGCGTGTGCATGCCTCTGTGCGTGTGTGTGTGCATGCATGCCTGTGTGTGCGTACATACTCTGTGTGTGTGTGTGTGTGTGTGTGTGTGTGTGTGTGTGTGTGTGTGTGTGCTGTCTCTTATACACATCTAGATGTGTATAAGAGATGTGTGTGTGTGTGTGTGTGTGTGTGTGTGTGTGTGTGTGTGTGTGTGTGTGTGTGTGTGTGTGTGTGTGTGTGACAGAGACAGCTTTATAGATGGCCACGGCACAGAAATCCCTGGGAGGGATCGATGGAGAAATGACAGCTCTTTATGGAGGGCTTGTGTAACTCCTTATCTGTGTTTGTGTGCAATGTTTAAATAAGGCCTGGCTGGCTTACTGATCAATACAGATCCTGACCGTGGCAGTTGCTCTTTCTCTCTCCTTACGTCGGCCATGTTGCCTGACACTATACTCACTATACCCACGGGAGAGGAGATATGCCGTAAAACACGAAGTTTATATACCAGTTTTCTCCCACAAGTATATAAATATATCCACAAGATCATCAGGTGCTTGAGCTGAGATCATTTCATTCATTGAAATAAAAATAGGTAGATGTAATATTATCTGCTTCCAATGGGGTAAGAAATTCTGACTAGGTAATGTGAGATGGTACGTGTATTTTCATGATAAATGTACCGGTTTCATGAATGTACAAGATCACGAGGCTTTTTCCAAGATAATCACATTTTTGTTTTAAAAAAAGTAGGTTCGAATTATTTGCTTCAAGTGGGTAAAAAATTCTGACTAGGTAACATAAGATAATGTAAAACATTAAAATTAAAACTAAAATCATTGTTTCAAAAATAGCTAGCATTTTACAATTGTTTTATTATTTATATGATCTTTTATTTATTTTGCCCCCTGCTCTCCACTGGGCCCTGGGTAGCCTGTCCTCTCCTCCATGCCCTGGCAGGCCTCAGCCAATAATTGATGGAGAGCAGAAGCTAGCGGATTGGCTATAATAGTGCTGCTGCTGCACCCATTGTGAAACATTAGCATCGTAGCGGATACCATGTACTGCACATAATGATAACCTCAAGCTGGGGCTACGGGGACCTCCAGTCATGTAAACAACTATTCTGATGCTGCTCTATAGGCCCACTACAGGGCCCCCCTCCTCCCTACACACATGCACACAAACACACACGCGCTAGGCGTTGGACGGCTTGTGTGTGTAATGAACTTAAGTCCATTGATCGGGAATGAGAGGCGTTGCGAGCGGTCTGCTTGTCCCAGCAGGACCTGCGCAGCGCTCATAAATGTTTGAGTGGGCCCACGCTCTGCTCCTTATGCACTTCTGTTCCTGTTTAGGTATCCGCTTCAAATGAATCCGCTTCAATTCAGGTGATGGACAGCTTGGGGTTAGGAGGAGTGATTATTTCAATATTTCTCCCTAATTTTTGTTCGAGGCAGGGTGGGTTTGAAGAGACTTTGGTGTGGAAAAGTTACACATAAACACTTAAATATGGCCAAATGCCTTGCGAACAGCACCCGGGAGAGAAAAAATGCTGGCCTGGAAAAAATCCAGCCTTGCAAATATGTTTGTATGTTCATTTGTTTCCCTGCAATGTTGTTCTCTCATGTTCTCATACAAAAGTGCATCCTGTCAACAGAAGCCCAGAAGGCCCAAACGGCCCCAGCCGAAGAATAGGTATTATAATATATAGATATTATGATAGCATCGTCTATCGACGATGAATGACAGTCGATGGTGACAACATCGTGATGTGACAGACGATGGTTTAGCGCAGGGGTAGGCAACCCTGGTCCTGGAGTGCCGCAGGCACTTCATGTTTTTCATTTAACCGACCTGGAAGACCAGGTGTGTTGAATTTAGGCAATCAATGAACTGATCAATTAACTCAGTCTGTCAGGTGTGGTGCCTAGTTGGAACAAAATCCTGCAGTACCTGTGGCACTCCAGGATCAGGGTTGCCTACCCACGGTTTAGACTATTTGAACTTGACTGGCACCGTGCAGTGAAGAACGGAGTTCTATCTCAAAAAAGTTGTTTGAATAGCCTAAAAATGTAAGGTAGCGAGGGTACTAATAATGAGAGAGAACAGACAATATCAATACACGATGACAAGTTTCTTATTAAGAAAGAAATGATCCATGCAGGCCGGGAAAATCCTTGCATGAAAGGTTGAAAACCAATAACCATCCTTCTACTAGGCCTATCATAAATGCTTTAAGACAAGTTACAGTTATGAACAGTTGCTTGTTTCCCAAAAATTCTAGCCTAAGGTGTGCTCTAAAGTTGCCGCTTTTAAAAAGAACAACAATGAAAGTCTATAGGACAAGAGAGTTTTTTAGGACAAAAAGAAACGGAATAGAGCTAAGCACAGGCAAAATCCTAGACGTTAACCTGGTTCAGTCTGCTTTCCAACAGACACTGGGAGATACATTCACGTTTCAGCAGGACAATAACCTAAAACACAAGGCCAAATCTATACTGGAGTTGCTTACCAAAAAGACAGTGAATGTTCCTGAGTGGTCAGAGTAACAGTTTTGACTTAAACCTGCTTGAAACTCTATGGCAAGACCTGAAAATGGCTGTTTAGCAATGATCAACAACCAATTTGACAGAGCTTGAAGAATTCTGAAAATAATGGGAAAATGTTAAACAATCCAGGTGTGGAAAGCTCTTAGAGACTTACCCAGAAAGAGTCGCAGCCGTAATCGCTGCCAAAGGTGCTTCTACAAAGTATTGACTCAGGGGTGTGAATACTTATGTAAATTAGATCATAATCACGATAGGACAAAGGTTGACATCGGCCAACCATAGTGCACATATCACTTAGGAAGCATCTGACTTGTCGGGAGCATGTTCTCGGGGCTCGCGGTGATGCAGGGGTCTAACCAGGAGGCAAACACAGCCTTATGCAGCCCTGGTAATAAAAGTTGAGCATTGATTTTCTGTAGCTGCTTGTAACTGTTAATGTTGATACATCAATAGCCGCGCAAGGAAAGCACCGGAGCTTAATGGGAGGGCCGAGAATGTTAGAGATACGGCGGAGGTGTCTGCCACTAAATCACAGAATCTATCCCGACGATCGATAAGACAGTAACTACAAGTGTCCCTCTGCTTTCCTAATGTTTTATAATAAACTGACAGGCTTGTAATAAGGCCTAGGATAGAGGGAGCGCAACGGTTTCTCCCTGCACCAACATCAATAGCTCATTCGCCCTTAAATCACACCCGGCGGAAGGAAGAGGAGGAAAGAAGGAGAGGGAAGAAGGGAAGAGGATGTTTTTTCATGAGAAAACTTTACAGGGCATCTGTCTGCTCAGTGTGGCCCCTGCATGGCCCACTAAAGCTGGACAGTGTTTTGATGAAAGCGGACAAAGATTGCAGGACATTCGCTGTAGTACTCTCTGCCTGTCGTCTGTAGTGTGAGTTAAGATTGCGTTAAATTCTACTGCATCCGAACAGATATTATGGTTGTGTTGGATAGGCCTCCAGTTCTCATCAGTTTTTTAGTGGATGGGATTGTAGTCCAGTCTACACACTAAAGTAGCAGTTCCTGAAACTGTTAGGAAGTTGATGTAGCAATGTTTTTGTCTGTTTGTGTCTGGGGTTGGAAGCAAAATTATTTCCCAATCTTTTCGTTCTAAACAGAACCATATTTATTTTTCTTCCGTTCCACTGTTCTGACCAGCAAAAAAAGTTCTGACCCGGTTCGAACCAAAGAAAGTTACGGTTTGCATTGTTCCTTTCTGTTCCTTTATAAACCTCTGACATCTACATTGTTTTACATTTAGCTCAACATTAAATTACTTCACCAATGGATAGAGCAGCTTGCTATGGAGCGGGCAAACTATGTACAGTGCATTCGGAAAGTATTCAGACCTCTTGAATTTTTTAACATTTTGTTACATTACAGCCTTATTCTTAAATGGATTAAATTGTTGTTTTTCTTCAACAATCTACACACAATACCCCAAATGTATTAAAAATAAAAAACTGAAATATCAAATTCACATTTTACAAATATTCAGACCCTTTACTTAGTACTTTGTTGAAGCGCCTTTGGCAGCGATTACAGCCGCGAGTCTTCTTAGATATGACGCTACAAGCGTGGCACACCTGTAGTTGGGGAGTTTTCCCCATTATTTTCTACAGATCCTCTCTAGCTCTGTCAGGTTGGATGGGGAGCGTCGCTGCACAGCTATTTTCAGGTCTCTCCAGAGATGTTCGATTGGGTTCAAGTCCGAGCTCTGGCTGGGCCACTCAAGGACATTCAGAGACTTGTCCGGAAGCTACTCCTGCGTTGTCTTGGCTGTGTGCTTAGGTTGATGTCCTGTTGGAAGGTGAACCTTCACCCCAGTCTGAGATCCTGAGCGCTCTGGAGCAGATTTTCATCAAGTATCTCACTGTACTTTTCTCCGTTCATCTTTCCCTCGATCCTGACTAATCTCCCAGTCCCTGCTGCTGAAAAACATCCTCACAGCATGATACCGCCATGCTTCACCGTATAGATGGTGCCATGTTTATTCCAGATGTGACGCTTCGCATTCAGACCAAATAGTTCAATCTTGGTTTCATCAGACCCGAGAATCTTGTTTTTCATGGTCTGAGTCCTTTAGGTGCCTTTTGGCAAACTCCAAGCAGGCTGTCAGGTGGCTTTTACTGAGGAGTGGTTTCCGTCTGGCCACTCTACTTTAAAGGCCTGATTGGTGAGTGCTGCAGAGATGGTTGTCCTTCTGGAAGCTTCTCCCATCTCCACAGAGGAACTCTGGAGCTCATTTGGGTTCTTGGTCACCTCCCTGACCAAGGCCCTTCTCCCCCGATTGCTCAGATTGGCCAGACGGCCAGCTCTAGGAAGAGTCTTGGTGTTTCCAAACTTCTTCCATTTAAGAATGATGGAGGCGACTGTGTTCTTGGGGACCTTCAATGCTGCAGAAATGTTTTGGTACCCTTCCCCAGACCTGTGCCTCGACACAATCCTGTCTCGGAGCTCTACGGGCAATTCCTTCGACTTCATGGCTTGGTTTTTGCTCTGACGTGTACTTTCAACTGCGGGACCTGCTATAAACAGATGTGTGCCTTTCTAAATAATGTCCAATCAATTGAATTTACCACAGGTGGACTCCAATCAAGTTGTAGAAACATCTCAAGAATGATCAATGGAAACAGGATGCACCTGAGTTTAATTTCAAGTCTCATAGCAAAGGGTCTTAATACTAAATAAGGTATTTCAGTTTTTTTTTTTTATTACATTTGGAAGAATATCTAAAAACCTGTTTTCACTTTGTCATTATGGGGTAATGTGTGTAGATTGACGAGGAAAATGTTTTATTTCATTGATTTTAGAATAAGGCTGTAACGTAACAAAATGTCGAGGGGTCTGAATACTTTCCAAATGCATTGGACAGACAAGTGTGGTGTAGGGTGTGAGATGTGACTGAAATTTTGCGGGTGAGAAGAGCACTGGGCATCTTGTTGTTATGACATGCATTATCTGAATTCGGACCACAGAATTATACCTACAGCGGAGCGGCTTCTATGAAGGAACTTTGAATACCTTTGAACATCAGAGAGTTGGCTTAACTAACGTTGGACCAGAGCTAGGCCTTGATCATGACTCTCAGTTCCATTACATTACACATAATGCCACGTAGCGTTTTCCTGAACTAGACCAGAGGTAGCTAAGTTAGCTTGCTAACAGGCTTGTGTGTAAAGAGCGGCACCCGAATTAAAATACACATTTTTGTAGTTAATAAATCCAATGTGAAACGTGATAACTATAGTATCCTTACCTATCATTAAAAAAGTTAAAAATCTCTCTCCCTAATTTCTGAATCATGCTTGTAACGTAAGTAGCTATAGTAGACTATGCTTCGGAGGGAGGAGCACAGGCAGGTAGCTTACACACACACACTGGCAAAGATTTTCAGCTGGCAGGCAGACACTTGAATACGTTTTTAAGTGACAAAGTGAGGGCTTTGCATAAGCGCTTTTTGTGGGACTGGAAAAAAACTCCCAGAATGTAAAAAACGTTATTAACCAGTTACCATGCTTTTAAAATAATGGTTCTGTTCCAGAACAGTATAGATCACTTTCGTTCTCAGTTCTGGTTCTGTTCCTCTAAAATGTTGGTTATTTTACAGTTTTTGGTAGTGTTCCCTGAACCGGTTCCAACCTCTGGTTTGTGTTATCATACAGTATCTTCACTACATTTAATGGAAAGGAGTGTTTAAAACAGGCTGTACCTGTATTCATTCCCAGAAAATTTGCATAATCTAAAAATCAAATGCATAATGTATTTTGCTAACACACTGAACTAGGCTCTATTATTTCTCTCAGGACCTCCTTGTAACACAATTATGATGTGTGTGTTCCCCCCCCCMCCCCCCCCATTATCACAACTTTATCAGCAGAAAGTGCTAGGGTCCAGCGTTTTACAAATCCCTCTAAACAAACTCTCAGATTCTTCTAGTCAAATTTCTGATAATCGCTTTTTATCGCTTGTGTGACAAGCGATAAAAACGTGTACACATAATCACGGAATAAAAACCAGTAGGGTATCATATAAGACATAAAAAGAGAGGGAAAGGGTAGAGCGATAGTTGTAGATAAGAGTGATACATGGGGAGATACAGGTAACCGCCAAAATAAAGGAAACACTTAAGTAAATGAGCAATAGAAAGTACTGTACATTGAAAGCAGGTGCTTCCACACAGGTGTGGTTCCTGAGTTAATGAAACAATTAACATCCCATTATGTTAAGGCTGCACCTAGGGGTCTCAAAGGAGCATAGAGGGTTTAAAGAGTGTGTGTGTGTGCGTCCCTTCAATAGAGTACCAGACACTTGTAGAATCTATGCCAAGGCGCATTGAATCTGTTCTGGCGGCTGGTGGTGGCCCAATGTCCTATTAAGATATGTTATGTTGGTGTTTCCTTCATTTTGGCAGTTAACTGTAGGAGCCGAGTATTGAAATCGAGGCCGGAATCGGGGCTTAATTTCCAGAGCGTTCTGAATGTAAGGCAAAAGGGAGAGAATGTAAGGCAAGAGCTACAATTTCGCCCCAAACTCATTTTTTAATCAACAACAGGCTGAATCTGAATCAGTCATGGCCATTAATAGTGGCAACATGGAGATCTGGTGCTTTTACAGCTTGATAAAGTCTGAAAGCCTTTTAGAAGGTCTCAATACAGAGCTTGCTTTTCAAAGTGGGAGCCCGACAACGATCAACCGTGGGTTTGCTTTTTTACAAAGAGAGAGGGGTGAAAATCAGGAAATACTAGATTCATTGCTCAAGGGTTGCTGCTACCTTGTACTGTTAAAATAAAGGAAAATGTCAGGACACTCAACTAGAAGCCAATTGAGGAATTTGCGGTGACTAAGTTCAAGCGTATGTCAAGAAAGCAGTCTCATGTGGCTCAGTTGGTAGAGCATGGTACGAAACTGGTACGAAAAAGTATGTAAAATATGCTCTGGATAAGAGTGTCTGCTAAATAACAAATGTAACCAAAAAAAAGTACCACAACTGAAGAGAAGTGAGAAGATATTGAGGGAATATGTTTGAGAAGTCAGCACACACACCCCATCGTGGTTTATATGGGTATTGATCACGTTGACGCCACACGCGACTTCCCCGCCTCCAAATGTTAATCAATCCTGACTGAATTCCAAATGATTTGATTCGTTTCAGGAAATGAATATTTGCGGGGCATTATGTGAGCCCGGGTTGTGCATGCATTAGTGAACTCCCCAACTCATTGGCCGGGATCAGAGCATTGATTGGGGAAGCAGAGGAGCAAGGCTTGTAGCTTAATTAGGACATACCTGTCTGGGAATTACATGTTTTCTTCTCGCTTTCAGGGAGCAGTGTATGTGTGTGTGTGCCTGCATGCGTGTTGTGAGAGAGAGAGAAAATGAATTTTTTCTTTCAACAGGGTTTACCACATTTGTGTTGTTTCAGCAGATTGGTGTCTGACCTTGTGGCACCCAGAGTGAAAGACATATGTTAATGAGAGATGCTAGCTAGCGCAGGGGAGAGGGCGGAAGGGTGGAGGGGATGAGAGGAAGGGAGGGAGAGAGGGGAGGTGGGGTGGGCGGAAGGGTTGAGACAGGTTATTCCAGAACTGATTTCAGATCAGATCTATTCAAACGTCTGAAGAGAGAAGGAAACTGTGGTGTAATACCTTTTTTTGCACTATTGGTTCGAGCCTGTAAGTAAGCATTTCGCTGTGAGGTCTACACCTGTTGTATTCGGCGCACGTGACAAATAAGCTTTGATTTGATTTGATTTGACTGTATGTTTAAAGTTCCATTGAAAATGATTCAGTATCTCCCATTTGTTTTATTTTTAGGTGGGAGGATCCCCAAATCAACAGCAAAAGGCTGCCAGCATCCCCCAAAAACTTCAGCTCTTTCGGCAAGGGTGCAAAGGAGATGGGAAGGGACCCGCCTACATATTCTTATTCTAGTAAGGGGAAACACTCCTCGTAAGACTTGAATGGAACACAATCAGTCATCCGAGGACCTTTACTCCTATAGTTTGTTCTGCTTCTTTTAGAAAAGGAGCAGAAAAGGGGCCAGATTGTAGTCGTGTTATTTAGTGCTCTGCCCACAAATCTGGCCCCCGTTGGGATCACTTACCAGCGCAGCCTGGCTATCCCTGGCTTTCCTCGCCTCTGACAAGTTATGACTGGGGCGGCCTCACACAATTACACATGACAGAGGCTGACCTCGAGACGCGGGGTCACTGCAGAGCTCCCCTAACTGCACTCTTATGCCACTATTGCCGCATCTGGCATGTAACACACACACACACACACACACAAACAGATACACACATACAGATACACACACATATGCACAGGCACGTATGCAGGTATGTATGCGAGCAAAACATGCACGCACACACACAGACACATACGCACAGTGTTTTGCACATGCACTCAAGCACGCGCACGAACTGTGCTTGCACCTTGCGTTGACGTGGTTGTCATCATCCGATCGCTATCCGATCGAGATTTGTTGCGTCTAATAAAATGTGTCCGCCCACTTCATCCATAGTGTGACCAGATTCCCTGGTCCCTCCCTGTACGCAAATTAATCCAACTTGCCTTGGACCTCCTGTTATGACACCAGCTGTATAGACTGACAGAAAAACAGCACACTTTTATAGCCAATAGTTTTATACTCTCATCATCACAGCTTACTTTTGTTATCCAACGGTTTAAGACTTGACGTAATAGGCTACTGTCCCGATAACCTCGACCTGTCCACAGATGTACACATAAATATTCGGAGAATCCCTAAAAATTTCACCAAGCAAATGAGCTGAGGATTTGTGTCCAAAAACAATGATGACACTTAGGCCTTATGCACACAGTAAGAACAGAAACAGGTTACGTTACAGAGTAGGCTACAAAGTGCATGTCTGAATGGTGCAATGCATTATCCAAACAGGCCTGGACAGGGTTTACATACACTACACGGCCAAAACTATGTGGACATCCCTTCAAATGAGTGGATTTGGCTATTTCAGCCACACCCGTTGCTGACAGGTGTATAAAATCAAGCACACAGCCATGCAATCTCTACAGACAAACATTGTCAGTAGAATTGCCCGTACTGAAGAGCTCAGTGACTGAACAACACAGATAACACAATCACTTCAAAGTGAAGCTGGAACGACTGTAAACTAGCTGCACTTTGTTTTGTTTTACTTGTTTTTCTATGGATATTTCTTTGTATGTATCCATAAAGAATGATGCCGATTCATGATTTCGACTGGCTGAGAAAATCTGCCTGCCTGTCTGTCTCATCCCGACTCGCGACAAGTTCATTACTACTATGGGACAGCTGGAGATCGAATTTGAATATTGAAACAATGTTGCAAATGTCGGAGAGACAGAAAGGTTAATACAAATCTCTGCATGCACACACACACACACACACACATTACACACCACACACACACACACACACACACACACACACACACACACACACACACACACACACACACACACACACACACACACCACACACACACACACACACACACACACACACACACACACACACACACACACACACACACACACACACACACACACACACACACACTTTTTCTTGACACCACCACCCACCAAGACAAGTGACTCTTCCCAGGTCAAAAGTGATGGTCTATCCTCCTCTTTATCGACAGCCAGTTTTACAAAGAGTCCGGCGGTGAGCGACAGTGACTGATCACGCTGACATTGACTGATCACGCTGGAGATCGGCACGCTGATAGAAAGAGCAGGGGTTGGAGCTATTGGGCTAGGCTCATGTCAGGCCAGGGGAAATGTACCTTTGATTTCCTTTAAAAGGCTTCATTTGTAAAGGGCTTAAGAGAGGGCTGCGTTTAGGAGAAAGGGCCTGTCCAGGATTGATGCCTGTATGTTCATCGGAGCTGCATTTGACCTTGTGTGGCAAGTTTGTGGAGCAGTGTGTGTGTGTGTGTGTGTGTGTGTGTGGTGTGTGTGTGTGGTGTGTGTGTGTGTGTGTGTGGTGTGTGTGTGTGTGTGTTGTGGTGTGTGTGTGTGTGTGTGTGTGTGTGTGTGTGTGTGCCAAATCAAACCCAAATCTAATTTACTTGTCACATACACACTTTACAGCAGGTATAAAAGGTGCAGCGAAATGCTTATGTGCTGGATCCCTCAACAATGCCCGTATATTAATCAATAATCAATAATAACGATGAAAAGAGTCAAGTCAAAAATGACAAGTAGTAAAATGAATAGAAGCGGTAGTGTGCATATGTGGGTGGGTGCGTGCGTGGTTAACCTGTCTCACACACACGCGGCCTTGGACTGACTGCTGCTTTTACCTCACATCGATCTACCTTTCGGTGATCAGAATTCTACCGGGCATCTCTGAAATAGCGAGCCCCTGACAAAAGTAGCCTTTAAAAGATGTCTAAACATTGAAATTCAATTCAATCTAAATCTGTTGTATATGCTTGAATATACTTGGTTTTGAGTAACACTAATCTAAACTAGAGAATTAACTGTCAATAAAAGGTTAGAGTGACACCAACTACTGTATATTATAAACTGGGTGGTTCAAGCCCTGAATGCTGATTGGCTCAAAGCTGTGGTATATCAGACTGTATACCATGGGTATGACAAAACATTTATTTCCACGGTTCTAATTACGTTGGTAACCAGTTTATAATAGCAATAAGGCACCTCGGGGGGTTTGTGGTATATGGCCAATATACAGCTAATGGCTGTATCCAGGCGTTGGAGTATTCCACATATACCACATCTCCTCGGGCCTTATTGCCTAATTAACTTGTTACTATATAAGCAGTGCACAAATGTCAAAACACGAATGCTCTCACGAGTTCTACCCATTTGATAGCTAGTCCAAATTTGCTGGTCGAAAATATAGCTGGTTAAAATTTGTGAGGTGCAGCTGACAACAAAAAAAAGGGCGCTCCACTTGATAGCTTATTGGTACAAGTGATGGTCACCTATCTATGTAAACACACACACACACACACACCCATCGTTGGAGGAACTTGTGATCCCGTACAGAACCAGTATTCACAAAACATCTCAGAGCAGGAGTGCTGATCTAGGATCAGGTCCCTCTTTGTCCATGTAATCTTCATCATTATGATCTAAAAGGAAAAACTGATCCTCTGACATGCTTTAGGAATACGGGCCCAGGTAGCGTGTATAGGAGCAATAGAGCGAGAGTGTTTCACCTCATGTTGCCTCCTAAATTCACCCAGCACCGGCACAGGAGTAGTTTCATGCCTCATTTCATTAACTCCCTATTAATTGGCTCCTCAGCTGGAGTTGATGAACTCCAGTACACACAGTATACAAACACACAGAGACACGCACACACTGTATAGTAAAACGTACACCTACAGACACGCGTGCATTCGCATGTATATAAAAACACACACGCACACACTCCTCTCGACTGTGGGATGATATTAATCAGAGCACTTCTAATCTCCTGGCTTAATGTTGGTTTCCCGTTTTCTCTCCGTAGCGAACCGTCTCGCGTTCACAGGGGCCCAGGCAGCGCGGAGAACACGCACTGCCGGGGGCGATACACATCCCTCAGGTGAGCCTTTCATTATGGATGATGTTTCCGCCAAATTATTTAGACCATCAACCCCCCAGACCCCCCCATCACACCCTCCCAGCCTCCCCTCTCACCCGCCCCTCTGCCACAAACACCCAATAACACAAACATTAATCTCACTAGCTCTGAGCACGGCAAGTCGGCCAGGAGGAAAGCATTTCATTAAGGGGCTTGTGCGAGGGTTGGGGAAGTAAAGCCCTTTTCCAGGTGGGACTGAAGCGTGGGGAGGAAAGGGGGAGAAGTGGAGGAGTGCAGAGGGGTTGGGGGAGGGTCTGCGTTTATTCAAAGGCTTGCTGTTCACTTAGCGATTCCAGGTGGTCAACATAAGCCCCTTGTAAATTGGAGGCGAGAACATGCACACGCACGCACGCACGCGCGCACAAACAAACAAACCCACACACAGACACGCACACACACTCACACACACACCTATGTGCTGAGTTCAGATGTGGAAATGCAAGTGATATGATAATACTTGTTGACAAACAGCCGAGCACATTACAATTCCAGCAATCTTTCCTGGCAGTAACCATCAACCCTGGACGTCTGTCTTTGATAGGAGAAACCAGTGTCCACAGTGGGGCTGAGCATATTACCTTGACTTCAAATGACTTCATTAATGAATGATGTTAAACTACGGGAGTGAGGAGGCATAAGTTACGAACGGGAAACGGTGAGGAAAGTCCCATGGCTGACCAACAAACACACATACAGAGAATATGAGAATATTGAACATTTCTTAGTAGTGTGGTGGTGTTTTGTCTGTGCTTGTCTCCGTGGGTGTGTGTGGGGGGGGGGGGGGGGGTGTATTGTGTGTGTGTATGTGTCCGACCACTCCTGTCTCAGCTTCCAGTATTTATGCTGCAATAGTTTATGCGTCGGGGTCTAGGGTCAGTCTTATATTCTGGAGTATTTTTCCGTTCTCATCCGGTTGTGTCCTGTGTGAATTGAAGTATGCTCCATCTAATTCTCTCTCTTTCTCTCTATTTTCTTTATTTATTTCTCTCTCTCGGAGGACCTGAGCCCTAGGACCATGCCTCAGGACTACCTGGCCCTGATGACTCCTTGCTCTTCCCAGTCCACCTGGTCATGCTGCTGCTCCAGTTTCAACTGTTCTGCCTGCGGCTATGGAATCCTGACTTTGTACATGGACGTGCTACCTGTCCCAGGACCTGCTGTTTGACTCTCTCTCTACCGCACTTGCTGTCTCTAACTCTGAATGATCGGCTATGAAAAGCCAATTGACATTTACTCCTGAGGGTCTGTCCTGTTGCACCCTCTACAATCACTGTGATTATTATTATCTGACCCTGCTGGTCATCTATGAACATTTGGAAACATCTGGCCATGTTCTGTTATAATCTCCACCCGGCACACCAGACGAGGACATTTTGGCACCCCTCAGCAGCTGGTCCTCTCTAGGTTTCTTCCTAGGTTCTGACCTTTCTAGGGAGTTTTTCCTAGCCACCGTGCTTCTACATCTGCATTGCTTGCTGTTTGGGGTTTTAGGCAGGGTTTCTGTACAGCACTTTATGACATCGGCTGAAGTAAAGAGGGCTTTATAAATACATTTGATTGATTGATTGATTGATCATGCAGCTGCCACAGTACCATGACCACACCACAACCTGCCATCAGGACAAACCACTGCATCCGCAACCCGTGCGACTGACCAAATGGCCAATCGGTTCCAGATAGGGTAAGTGTGTGTGTGCATGCGTGCGTCTATGTGTGTATGTTTCTATGCAGGGCTGGACTACCACATTTGGGGCTACCGGGCACCGATCACCTTTTGTAGGATTTACATTTTTTGAGGGGGAAAACAGCTAACTTCCTGGTTGAAAAAGCTAACATTTAAGGTTGAAAAAATGTGCAGTTTTATAATGCTATTCGAACTAGGCTGGTCACTCGAAACATACGTCAACTTCAGACGTTTTAAAAGGTCCTGTTGTCGTTGATATAATCCGTCCTTGGCGCTCACCCATTTTTTTTGTTGAGAATTGTGGTACAGCACTCGAACTTACAATGTTTAGAGCCAGAGCACACTGCTTCGACCACTGCGTCAAGGCTGTTCATAATGCTTTAGCAAGCAGGGAGAGTAGTTAATGATATGAAATGGAAGCAGCATTTTTTGTATTATTATTTAATTTTATGCTTTCCCCGAACCATAGCCCTAACTTTAACAGCTCGGAATTAATACCTGAACTTAACCTTTCGAGTTGTATTTGTTTTAACCCTGTAACCATGCGGAATGAAACCTATAACCGTGCTGAATTAATGAGTCAAAAATCGACGCTCATCCAATTACGTCAGATCCTGAAGTGAAACTATGAGATCAGGTTGATTCTACACATTTTGTCACGAGGCTAAGAGAAAATGTTGCTGTTTTAAAGCTAATTTCCTGATATTCTACACGTTTTGCCATGGGTCAGAGAGAAAAAATTTGCTGTTTTATAGCTAACATCACGCTATTGTTCACATTTTGCCATGAGGCTGAAAGAACATTTAGCAATTTTAAAACAAATGTTATACTATTCCTCACATTTTGCCATTAGCCCAAGAGAGAATTGAGCAGTTTTAAAGCTAATTTCCTGCAATTCTACACATTGTAATTGGGTTGTGGGCCCCCTGGAGATTGGGTGCCCCGGGGCACGTGCCCTGTGTGGCCGTTCGGTAATCCTGCCCTGTTTCTATGTGGCATTCATGACCAGTGTGTTGTAGTCTCGTTATCAGATGGGGAGAGTGATTATTTCTTTCCTGGCTGATATTGACCTTGTGAAGCAGTGTGCAATGTGATTGGCAGAGTGCAGAGGGACACTTTTTGGTAACCCCTCACTCCTTCTCTCCCCTTACTCACTAATACCCCTTTTCCCCCCCATCTCTCTCCCAAAGTCATCCATACCTCACCTCACCGCTTCTCTCATCCCTTATCCCAAGACTCCCCATCCCTCACAAACAACCCTTTCCCTCCTCTTCCTACCTCACCCATCCTCCCTCCCCCTCACCTATAACCCTTTCCCCAATGTCCCTCCTCTCCCCCCTTCTCACTTCTCATCCATACCCCTATATATCCCTCCCCTCCCCCACACAGCCTCCATTTCTTCCCATCCCTGGGACTCACCCACACAGAACAACCCTCTCCCCCCCGACCCGTTCAGCCTCCACCCTCTCCTCTCTCACCCAGCCTCCCTTGCCTGGCCTCCCCTCCCCTACCCAGCCTCTCCCCCCTCGTACTCACCCAAGCTGAACAGCACCAGGAACTTGAGGCAGACAAACTCCCTCTGGTCCAGCTGCAGAGAGCGCAGCTTGCCCACCAGCTCCTGGGCGTGGCTCATCAGGTTGTTGAGAGTGGCTCCAGCTTGGGAGGCGATTACAACGTAATCCACCTGCAGGAGAGGGGGGGGGGGCGGGAGCACACACAAGCTGTTAGACACTGTGGGGTACACACTAGGCCTCGTCGGACACACATATACGGTATCCGTATATGTCATTTGATCACTCTTTTGTTGCCGAGAATTCTCCTCGATCCCATGCAATTCAGTAGCATTCCCATAGAATATAACACACTCCTTTAGAGTGTGTGCTGAAGTTGAGGTGAGAGAAAGGTCTTGTCTGTGATGAAAGAACACTTTGAAGTCTCGTAGAATGATTGAACTCTTTTTGTTTATAAAGCCCTCCTGCATAAACTTCTGCCGTACCTCACGTCATTATCAACTCATATTGTGTGTGGTATAGTAACATGTATTTTAATGTGTGTATGGATGTGTAGTTTAATGTGTATATTGTATTTTGATGTGTATTGTTGTGCTAAACAGGACTCATCTGGAAAAGAGACCTTGGTCTCCGCATTGTCAGTTTTAGAATGGATGGCCAGTAATAAACTAGTCCTTAACATCTCTAAAACTGAGAGCATTGTATTTGGTACAAATCATTCCCTAAGTTCTAGACCTCAGCTGAATCTAGTAATGAATGCCATGGCTGTTGAGCAAGTTGAGAACGCTAAATTACTTGGCGTTACATTAGATTGTAAACTGTCATGGTCAAAACATATAGATTCAATGGTTGTAAAGATTTGGAGAGGTCTGTCCGTGATGAAGAGATGGTCTGCTTTTTCGACACCACACGACACAATGCAAGACGTGCAGGCTCTAGTTTCATCTTATCTTGATTACTGTCCAGTCATATGGTCAAGTGCTGCAAACAAAGACCTAGTTAAGCTGCAGCTGGTCCAGAACAGAGCGGCACGTTTTGCTCTTCATTGTAATCAGAGGGCTAATATCAATACTATGTGCACCAGTCTCTCTTGGCTAAGAGTTGAGGAAAGACTTGTTTTTATAAGAAATTGTTTGCATCGTCAACTTACACACCGCACTAATACACACACTTACCCCACCAAACATGCCACCAGGGGTCTTTTCACAGTCCCCAGGTCCAGAACAAATTCAAGGAAACGTACAATATTATACAGAGCCATGACTGCATGGTACTCCCTTCTATCTCATATAGCGCAAGTGAACAGAAAACCTGGTTTCCAAAAACAAATAAAGAAACATTGCAGCGGGACAACGCCTCTCCCCCATGTGACTTACTTGTTGTGTGTATGTACTGACATGTATGTGTAACTGAGAGATGCAAACACACACACACACACACACACACACACACACACTACATGTAAATGTTTTTAAATGTACGTAAAGTGTAAAGTATTTTGTCTGTAATGTCTTTCTCGTTATGTGTCGTACCCCAGTAAGACTAGATGTCGTCATTGGCGTCGGCTAATTGGGATCCTAATCAAGTGAAACAAAATTGAATCCCTGTCAAAATAAAGGTTAAATAAAACATTGAAATACCTTGACCGATGAGATGATGCATTTCTATACTACAGTATGCCTTATACAGCATATGTGTATGAAATTTCCCTTTGGCCAATCTGACAGTGTAAGATCCCGTCTCAATATGGGTGCAGTTAGCTTGCCGTTCTTACACAATAAGACAAACAATAAAATAAACAAGCAGGTAGACCCCTATAACTGTGTATCCATAGAAATTAGGAAGAATACAGTGTATGCCTTATAACGATGTCTCTAACAACAACAGCTAGATGCATCAGCATACAGTAGGCTGGCTATCTGGAGAGTTTCTCTCCCTCTCTTATGGAGGCTTATCGCTCTCACTGAACTGAAACTTCTGAACACAGACTCTAATGTGGTGGGGATTTAGTTCAAAGTTTGCCTCTCTCTCTCTCTCTCTCTCTCTCTCTCTCTCTCTCTCTCTCTCTCTCTCTCTCTTCTCTCTCTCTCTCTTCTCTCTCTTCTCTCTCTCTCTCTCTCTTCTCTCTCTCCTCTCTCGTCTTCTCTCTCTCTCTCTCTCTCTCTCTTCTCTCTCTCTCGCTCTCTCTCTCTCTCTTTTTCTAACATCTTTCCTACTTGCATGCCCTCTTTCTCTGTCCTGATTCCACTCTTCCTGAAGCGGTTTTCTCATTTTCTCCCTCTTTCTCACTCTCCCAGCACTGTTAGCACATGTAGATTGCCAGCACCAGGCAGGGAGAGAGATACAGGAGCGAGGGAGAGAGGAGTAAGAGAGGGAGGTGAGAGGCCGAAGGGCCGGGCTGACTGCTGAATCATAATCACCTCGCCGATAACAAAGGGGGGGGGGGGACACCCCCCTCTCTCCTCCCTCTCGCCTTCCCCGTCCTCTCCCCTCCTCTGCGTCTGGACGCGGGGTTTGGAGGCGGGGGCCGCGAAGGGCGAGGGGTGAGAGCGTGTGGGGCCCCCCGGATGTCCCCTCAGGACACCCCCCTACCAGCCCCTCATGGCTCTGGCCCGGCACTGGCCCCATTGGCCGCACTTGCGGATGCACTGTGTCAGGTGCATCTTTAGATATCGTGCGAGCAGCAGCAAATTTTGTCTTTGGGAAGGCAAGTCCATAGCTTGCTCCACTCACAGATAAGCAGTGCCATTATTAAATTTTTATATTTTATTGAACAATTCATTACCCACTAAATTACTTGAGCCAGGGTTTCTCGAGGAAGGTATGACGGGCGTCCTTCCTCTATGGCTCGGGGAGGGGTCCCTCGCAGTCTGGCTATTTGCAATTAAACGGGCCTCATGTATCGAAATTTATTATTGTGTTAAAATAATGATGAGTGAATTTTTAAGAGCAATTGAGGTGTGTGCTGAGGATTTCGAGATGTACACCAGTTTTTTTCCCCCTGCTTCTTAGTCGCCTCTCCATTCTCGTCCTTTTTCTCTCTAGTCTCGCTCTCTTCAGCATCTCTCTCCCTTTCTCCGCTCTCTTTCCCCATCTCTCCTGCTTCTCTCCTCTCTCTTTCCACTCTCTATCTCTCCTCTCTCTCCTCTTCTCTCTCCTTCTCTTCTCCATTCTCTCTCTCCTCATTCTCTCCCTCTCTCTCTCTCTCTCTCTCTTCTCTCTTTCTCTTCATCTCGCTCTAGCATCTCTCTTCTCCTTCTCTCCTCTTCCATCTCTTTCCACCCCTCTCTCCCTTCCAATCTCTTCTTCCTCTCTTTCATTTTCTTCTCCTCTCGCCTCTCTCTTCTCTCTCTCTCTCTCTCTCTCTCTCTCTCTCTCTCTCTCTTCTGCTCTCTCTCTCTTACTCTCTCCTCTTCTCTCTCTCTCTCTCTCTCCAATCTCGCTCAGCATCTCTTCTCCCTTTCTCTCCCTCTCTCTTTCCATCTCTCCCTTCTCTCCTCTCTCTTTCCATCTCTCTCTCTCTCTCTCTCTATCTCTCTCCCCTTCTTTCCCCTTCTCTCCCTCTGTCCTTTTTTGAGGTGGTGAAAATTAAGAGTCAGTGAAATGTCAACGCCCCCGCCCCCCCCTAAAGTGTCAATTAATTTACATAAAATCAACTGTGCATGAAATAACTTCAATGAAGGATTGGGCTCTTGGTGGCATTGGGTTATGGTTTCCTAGCCTTAGGTAAAAAAACAAAAAAACAATACCCTTATCTATCATCTCTATGTCTGCATATTATAAAGAATCATAGATCAACCTGTCATTAATACATCAAACAAAGGCAAACAAAATGGACATGGTTGCCAAATGACAAACGAGCATAGAAATGGGTAAAGACGGCTAATACGGTTGGGGGACTCATACAGCACAGTAAGTTGGGCCGTATAATAACAAAAATGTTAAATTGCATAATACAGAAAGTTAAATTGCACGGAAAGTTGGATGAAAGTGTCTGCTAAATGACCACACTCTACTAATAACACTATGGCTCAAAGAAGACGAGTTAATTGAAAAAGACAATGCCATTGAATAGCAGTGTAAACCTGCCCGAATAAATGAGTTCAGAGAATATTTTTTTAGCGATGCTTTAACATTTGCCTTTCATCTGCAAGTGCCATTTGATATCAAGCAATATCAAAGACGTATCTTGCGAGACCTTGCTTGTGCATTCATACTTCGACTGAACTGCCACACGGCCATAACCCTGTGTTTTCACATGACACCGGCAGTCACGTCTTGTGTTTGAGCCAAAGACAGTTCAGGTCAGTACAAGACAGGCCAAAGAGCTGTATAAATTAGACGTGAATGCTGTGTGATTATATATTGTGTCTGTTGCTACATCAGATTCCTCCGAAGGTCGGTGTACTGTGACTAAGGCTACCAGCTGACAGATAGGAGAGTGGAGGGCGGTGAGGGATCTGTATTCAAAGGGGGAAGAGGGGAGGAAGGGAGGAAGGGAGGGACAGTAGCATGTTCTGAAGCCCGTCCTCCCGGGGTGTCATGTGTCGCTCGCATTTCTCCTTTAATCCCCCATGGTGCACTTGGACCATTCCGACGACGGTTGGCAAAGCGGCCAAGACACAAATGCTCACGCAACGAGGTAACAGCGTGGAAGTGGTCGGGCATGCCCAAACCGGTCACTGGGTCAGGCCAGGGCACCGGTAACGCCAACCCGTGATCAACCCAACCACATCTCTGTTGCATTATCTGAGAGATACCGTAAGAGGCTGTTGAGTTCTGCCATAGTAACCGTATCCATGTGTTTTTGGTGGAGGTGTTGCTGGTAGTGATGGTGGTTGTGGTGGTGGGCCCTGGCTTTAAAGCAGTGCTGCTGTCACCTCTGGCTTCATGGAGAATAATAGGAGATAATGAACGGTTTGAGAGGCACTCCCCTCCTGTCTCCCACACCGGTCCCCCAACACCAGCTGTTCATTAACCAAAATATGCAAACGAGACCTGGTCCTCACCTCCCCTGACTCTTCCCCCCCTCCTCCTCCTCCTCCTTCACTGGCTCAGCCCTGCTCACAGCCAGCCTTCGCTAATCAAACACAGAGCAGCAGAGACACTGCTGGGAGTACGAGCCACCGCTCGGCACTCTGCACTGGACGTGGGAGGAGCGCGCGGGGGGGGGGGGTGCAGTGACTCAGGGCACTCTGTGTGTGTCTGTGTCTGTGTGTGGGTTGGTGTATGTGTGGGTATATGTGGTCTGGTAAAATAGCAGTGATATGAAAACTCCCCCTCTCTTGCTCTGTCTCTCTTTCTGTTTCTCCGTCTCTCTCCCTACATGAACTCACACACACACAACAACTTCAACTTTCTGACCACTAATTATTGGAGGTCATCGGGAGAGCCACTCTTTTGTCCCTCCTCTCACAACATCCTCTTTTCCAAAATCACGTGAGTAAAGCTCATCTACAGTAAGTCTGTAGCTGTAAACTGTAGCTGTGGTCCCGTGTGGMTCAGTTGGTAGAGCATGGCGCTTGCAACGCCAGGGTTGTGGGTTCATTCCCCACGGGGGGACCAGGATGAATATGTATGAACTTTCCAATTTGTAAGTCGCTCTGGATAAGAGCGTCTGCTAAATGACTTAAATGTAAATGTAAATGTAAACAAAGGTAAAAACAACACTGCCTAACTCCACTCAGACCCTCCTCGCTTCGCCTCAATAGTAATGCCCCCATCTATTGTTGGAGAACATTTTGTTGAAGAGCAACGTTTTGGAAACACCCGCCCCATCAATAATTAAGCGTGCTCGTCTTGCTGACAGGCGTGCCGGGCATTCAGAGCCATATTCATAACGAGCAATTTCATTCCTCTTTCCCCCTCTCTTTATCTCCCTCTCTCTGTCTCTCGCTCTCTCTCTCTCTGCCAGTGGAGAAAAAGACTGAGGAATCACAGGTCCACTCTGTGTTGAGGGCCTCGTCAGGAGCCTCAGGCATCGGCCCTTGCCGGCTCCTCAGGGGCCCCGCAAAGGTAAATCATCATAGGCTTTTTTTTCTACCGCTATGACTCTACCGGCATGCTTAACCAAGCGCTTTATTTATTCGCCGTTTGGAGTCTTTGCTTGATGCAAAATAATAAAAATAAATAAATTGAAAATGCATAATTGATTATTCTGGTCACATTAGCTTATACCTATAAGCGTAATCTATTTTTAATGGAGCGGTGACTGCGCGGGGGCCGGCTTGGTCGATAGTGCTTTAAAGGGTGTTGATGTGCTCGCGCTGAGTGGCTGATGAGGTCTATGGGGAGGGTGTGGAGAGAAGGGGAGGTGCGTGTGGGGCAGGAAGGGGTGGGTGGAATTGGGGGAGTCAGGTGACTTACCTGCTGGCCGGTGACCAATAGGATGGAGCCTTCCTTGGCGTGCATCACCTGGCGGAAGATGTGGTCGAGGATGAGGAGCTCGCTCCAACAGTTCTGGAGGAGCTTCATTTGGTCGTCCACCTGATTATGACAAAAAGGTAAAGAAAGAGGAGATGAGGTCAGTTGTTGATGTTGATGCTAATGCACATGCTATGCTAATGTGTCACGCTACATATATTTCCCCTCTTAAATAAAAAGGATACATAACGATGAATAAAAACCGCATCTTGACAAACGGTTAAAGATTTACGATGCTGCATTATTCTCTTAGTGAAAAGTTTTTGGGTGAAGCTTTACCACTTTTATGGTTTGACAAGTCGACACATCTTGGGGTAGATTGACTCGTATCGATTACTATTCCACAGGTGGAGGAAGACAACTTCACACGATACTGTAGTTTCACATAGTTTCCCCTACTCCCCCTTCCCCGTCTGAACACAACCACACCCCTGCTTTCTCATGTGAACTTAGCAACACCACGCTCTCTCAAAAAGCCCAGGAACGTCCCTGTTTGACAGCACTACTGGTTAGCTGTTTGCCCAGGACTACCAGTGGCTGAGGGATTTCTCCGTTCCCAGTGATTAAGTAGTGAGTTTCTACGCAACACTGCGGCCGTGACTCCCATTCCGGTGACTGACGCACGCCAAAGCGGAGTCTGATACACCGCAACAACCATCCATTGTGAACTGCTGCAACTTCCCAGGGCTCACCACGTTAATCATTACACACTGTAGCCACACACATAGAAAGGCCACATTCAGAAGAGAAAGAATGAGGAAAAAGACAGGGAGAACCTCTCTCACCCCTCCTTTTCCCCCCCGACAAACAGCGTCACCTTCGATACTATTTATCTGACTTGCGGAATGATGTGGCTTGGCGAAATTCTTCGGTATGTGTTGTTCTGGTGAAATGTGCTTTGCACGAGTCTGAGAAAATCCTTGGGTTGACAGTTACAATCTGTGACGCTGCACTCGAAAACGGCAACGAGGATTAGAGAAGAATGTGTAAATCGATGGTGTAAACTACCTCACTAACAGGTACGGTACAATTGACGGAAAAAGGAACGCTATTATCCACACTGGAACTTTTACTTTATTATATATTTTTTTATTAACCCCTCTTCGGAGGACAAATATCTTTTTGTTTTTCTACAGATTTTGTGGTCAAAAGTTTTAGAACACCTACTCATTCAAGAAGTTTTCTTTATTTTGACTATTTTCTACATTGTAGAATAATAGTGAAGACATCAAAACTATGAAATAACACATATGGAATCATGTAGTAACCAAAAAAGGGTTAAACAAATTAAAATGTATTTTATAGTTGAGATTATTCAAATAGCCACCCTTTGCCTTGATGACAGCTTTGCACACTCTTGGCATTCTCTAAACCAGCTTCATGAGGTAGTCACCTGGAATGCATTTCAATTAACATGTGTGCCTTGTTCAAAGTTAATTTGTGGAACTTCTTTCCTTCTTAATGCGTTTGAGCCATTCAGTTATGTTGTGACAAGGTAGGGAAGATAGCCCTATTTGGTAAAAGACCAAGTCCATATTATGGCAAGAACAGGTCAAATAAGCAAAGAGAAACAACACTCCATCATTACTTTAAGACATGAAGGTTAGTCAATATGGACCTTTTGAAGAACTTTGAAAGTTTCTTCAAGTGCAGTCGCAAAAACCATCAAGCGCTATGATGAAACTGGCTCTCATGAGGACCACCACAGGATTGGAAGACCCAGAGTTACCTCTGCTGCAGAGGATGAGTTCATTAGAGTTACCAGCCCAAATAAATGGTTCACAGAGTTCAAGTAACAGACACATCTCAGCATCAGCTGTTCAGAGGAGACTGTGAATCAGGCCTTCATGGTCGAATTGCTGCAAAGAAACCACTACTAAAGGACACCAATAATAAGAAGAGACTTGCTTGGACCAAGAAACACAAGCAATGGACATTAGACCGGTGTAAGTTTGTCCTCCAAATTGGAGATTTTTGGTTCCAACCGCCGTGTCTTTGTGAGACGGAGGTGTGATGGTGTGGGGGTGCTTTGCTGGTGACACTGTCTTTAGAATTCAAGGCCCACTTAACCAGCATGGCTACCACAGCATTCTGCAGCGATACGCCATCCCATCTGGTTTGGGCTTAGTGGGACTATCATTTGTTTTTCAATAGGACAATGACCCAACACACCTCCAGGCTGTGTAAGGGCTATTTTACTAAGAAGGAGAGTGATGGAGTGCTGCATCAGATGACCTGGCCTCCACAATCCCCCGACCTCAACCAAATTGAGATGGTTTAGGATGAGTCGGACCGCAGAATGAAGGAAAAGCAGCCAACAAGTGCTCAGCATTTCTGGGAACTCCTTCAAGACTGTTAGAAAAGCATTCCGGGTGAAACTGGTTGAGAGAATGCCAAGAGTGTGCAAAGCTGTCATCAAGGCAAAGGGTGGCTATTTGTTTAACACTTTTTTGGTTACTACATGATTCCCTATGTATTAGTTCATAGTTTTGTAGTCTTCACTATTATTCTACAATGTAGAAAATAGTAAACATTTTGACCCTTGAATGAGTAGGTGTTCTAAAACTTTTGACCGGTAGTGTATGTACATTTTACATATACATTTTACATACCTGGTACTTTTACGTATATAAAGCAGTCACATAACAATAATACATTACCAAACATACGCTCTTTAATCCCAACCCCTCAGCCACTCTCAGCCCATCCCACCTATCACCATAGACCACCCACGTTTGGTTTCCATGTGCCATATATTTTTTCAATTGTGCTGTGATGTTTTATATATCATTTTTTTAAACCTTTCTAATCATATAGTACAGATTGTGAGCTAAAGACGAAAACCTTTCCTGCGAGTATTATTCTATTATTTATTGGAACTTTGTAGAAAGAGGCCATTTGTTTCAATGGAAGCGCTGTGACATCACTGAGCTAACAGATGTCTACTGTGCGTGAAATGCGTTATTACTTTGAACGACAGCGTGGTAGCTTCAGTACCAACTGTTGTTGGCGTTGATTGTTTTGACTGCAGAGGGGTTGTTTATTCTCCGCCTAGTCATAACAATGGCAGTATCACCGAGCGTTCGCTTGGTGGATGCCGGGTCATGGAACTTCATAGTCGAGACTCAAACCAAGTCTGTCTGTCTGTCTGTCTCAAACCCAGGAAAGCTGACATGATTTGTCTCATTCCTCTTTTCATCAAAATGAAATACAACAAAGCCGCTTTGACCATTACCACAACTTCTGAAAGTTGGGTGAACTCCCTTTCTTTCCTCTTTTTTTTCTCTCGTCCCTCCTTTCTGTGGGGCGGGTGACCAGAGGCGACATGCGAGAGCAAAATTCAAATGCCATCATTAAAACCATCAGAAAAGCGAGGGAGGGCGTGAGGGAGGCGATGGTGAACGAGTGTCCTCCTTACTGTACTTTAACCCCCACGCACTCCCCCCCATCCCTGTCTTCGTCTCAAAGCCTCAGCATTAGTAGTAAAATACCCTCTCAGAGAGAGAGAGAGTGAGATTGAACGAGAGAGAGATAGAGAGAGAGTCTAAGGGAGAGATGGTGGAGTGGGATGTACAGCTAGACCTCGCTCTTCAAAGCAGGCCTGTCAAGGGTCTCGGCGAGCGTCGGGGTCCTCATCAAAGGGAGCCGTCCTCACGCTGCCTGCCTGGCAGCATCACTCCCGACAGAGCTGGGTCATCAAAAGGGGACAAGGGGAGATGAGGGGAACACGAGGCGGGAGCAGGAGACACCCGCACAGCAACCGAGACAGGACGAGCATAGTGAGGCGGGGAGAGAGATCGCCGACCCTTTAAGTGCCAGTGACACTGGGCTGTTTTCCTGACAAGATTTTCCTTTGCACTGTCACATGGTTGAACACGACAGGCCCTGGATTTCACAAATCCATCTGTCTGTCCACTGAGATACGTGGTGGTCTGACAAAAGGGAGGGGATTGTCCGACTGTCTCTGTCTTTTATGTATTCTGTTCCCAGTATGATTGCTTGAGAACAGGAATATATTGTGAACGTGTTGTAAATTAAAAAAGTATGCAGCCAGAGCCAAGCCAACAGAACAGAATGTGATCTTAGACAATGAGGTTTATTGAGTAAATGGTCTAGTAAAGTTTCAATTGATGTTAGGCCTGTAGTTCATTGAACTATATGGGAGCAATAACACTGTCTGGTTAATAATTATCATACCAAGTAGTCATGGAAACTGTAGATAACATGGACGATAGGCAGTCATTTGCTAACCACGATCAATGTACTACTACTTCATTAAAAAGATTCCAACCTTTTCTGATGACCAAACCCTTACAATTGAGACTTCTTGGAGTTATCTAGTAATTTTACGCTAGTAGAATCAAGCTTCATCCGGCCGCAGAAAACAGACATTACAGTTACATCATCAAAACTGAACAACTGACCACTATTACTAAAAGTAGTATATTTAAATACCGGTTTCATTGTGAACAATTTTTCAATTTGAGCGCCATTATTTCTATACGGCCTACACTTTCTCACTCTGAACTTCTAACGCAAGCGGGGTGGGTGTGGCTTCATGACAATGATCACAAGAGCAGCTGCTCACCGATTTAATGGCCCCAATGCAGTTGCACCTCTGACACCGCCAAAACATCCACTATGCGGGTGTCTGCTATTGCCGGCAAACGCTTGATCTGATTTAATCTAGGCCTTAAACTACCTATCGCTTTCTATGGTCTGACTTGAACCCGCCAAGCAACAGTGATCTGTCCTTGAAATTATGACACAGTCATGGCAAAGGCTTTAGCATGTTAGCTTTGGGTTTGGTACTGATAGTGGTTGAATAGCCCCCTTAAGAAGAGTTTTATACCTCTGATAGGCCCAAACTATGTTCAAACACACATTTAAGGCTATTTTCAAGGTGTTCTTTCTCTATACTTCAATATCATCACTGCTTTTTTTCTTATTTTCAAAAAGGAACTTCTCTCAGTGCTTGTAATGAAAAATACATATTCTCCCCGAAACCAATTTAACACCTTTATTACCATTCATGCGAGGGCATCAATGTCCAGATCAATCGTTTGCCCATAGCTTTTGTTCAAAACCACAAGCGCAGATTAATGTTTTCTACTCCACACACAGAGAGAGAGAGAGAGAGAGAGAGCGAGAGAGAGAGAGAGGAAGAATAAGAGGGGGAGTGAGATAGAGAGAGAGAGAGGAAGAATAAGAGGGGGAGTGAGAGAGAGGAGTCAGCTGCAGCAGGGCGGAGTAACTGAAGCAGGCTGAGTAAGGAAGCAGGCTGAGTAACTGAAGCAGGCTGAGTAAACTGAACAGGATGAGTAACTGAAGCAGGCTGAGTAAGCTGTATCAGGCTGAGTAGTGAAGCAGGCTGAGTAACTGAATGCAGCGCTGAGTAACTAAGCAGTGCTGAGTAACTGAAGCAGGCTGAGTAACTGAAGCAGGCTGAGTAACAGCCTGGGAACAGTGAAACCTACTCTACATGATTAATTCCTATCCCCAAGTGAATAGACCCATACCCAAGGCCTGTTCGCCACCGACGAACAGATGCCAACAGAAGAGAACTCAAACG